>NW_005842681.1:185021-193383 GCF_000455745.1 Alligator sinensis | reverse complement strand
CGGCCTGGCCTGCCCCACTGGCAGGGGTGATGGCAGGACCCATCCTGGTCCTGTCCAAAGGCATGCTAGCGGGGCAGGCCAGGCTGGGCTGGGTCGGGTCTGCAGGTCAGGAGGTGCTGCACCTTGCAGGGCTGTGCTGCAGCGGGCATGGCTGCGCACCATGGGGTGGGGGGGATGGGTGTGTGATGGTTCCTCCTCAAGTCTCCCAACAAACCCCACATCCCCCTCACACCCCCGACACCCACCTACACACCCCACATCCTCCCCATACCTCCACACACCCACCCAGCCACTCCACATCCCTCCTATACCCATCCACCCACATACCCCCCCATACCCCACACAAACACCTGAGAGATTTCCTTCTTCTGAGGAACTTAATGAATTTCTACTACTTAACTACTTATTGGTCAGAGATAGGTGCCACCTCTTCCTCCTCGGGACCCACAGCTATGAGCCCTCTCCTGGGTACATAAGACAGATAGTGCACTTAGGCAGAAGTTTATCAAGAAAAAAAGAGAAAGTGGGGCAAATAACCAATAGCCCGGGGGTGAAGACACTCATCTGGGATATTTGAGGCTCAGATTTAAGTCTTGCTCCAAATCAGGCAGTTGACTCTGGCTTTCTCATGTCTCAGATGAGTGCCCTAAACACACTCTTGCCCTGTGGTCCTAGTTGTCTTGTGCAAGTCCTGTGCCATCCCTCCAGCAATCTTAATCTGGGCCTCTTGATATAAAGGTTGGCACATGCCTGTGTTATGTATGTTTGTAGCATACCTACTACATCAGACCCTATGGGTGAAATGACTTTTTTCTGTGCAGGTTGACAATCCTGTTTGGGGGACTTCAGGGCTTTGGGTTGATAGTTTGATAGCTGCTGAGTGTCATCACCATTTAGGCAGCTTTGTGATGGCCCAGTGACAGAAACGGCGGTGCCTACAGGGATAGACAACTGAATTACAGTTTTGAGAATGTAGTGCTTTATTGGTGGATTTTGGAATTTAAGTACCTTGGAGTATCTGGACCCAAGATATATTGGACCATAGTGACAGGTCAAAATGACACCTGGAATTTAATAAGGAATGAACTGAAAAAAGTTTGTGAAAACATATTCTTCTTTATTTGATGACAATATAGTAAAGAAAATGTCATCGTGTGCCTGTGGAACCAGAACTTTCTCAATAGATACATATAAGTAAGGACTGAAAGCTGCACCACCATATTTTCTAAGGGGCTGCATAGGATTGTCATGGTGATTAATAAGTCTAGACACCACACATCTAAAAAATTGCCTACTTAGAAGTAATGAGAAGAAAGCACAGCTGACAAATATTTGGGGAGATTTTAGACTGAATTGCAAACAGGCATCATTTATCAGCTCCATCATGAGAGCAATATTCATTTGCACTATTCAGTAACTTGGAAAAGGAAAAACAGCATTAGAGATGGATAACTCAGTGTTTCCTTTTCGTAAATCAGCATTGGGACTGCGCTGATAATTTCAGTGTCACAGTCATTGTATTTTATGTTTTTCAAAGGACAGTTTAGTCTTTTCACTGTTTAGTAGAGGCTGTCAGTACAAAGGGAAATTTGAAAACTTCCATACCTGCTGATGAGCAAAATGAATATTCCCTTTAAAAAATGTAAAGTCTATCAAGCAGAAAAATTCAGACTACATGAGATTAGAAATATGCCATTGAGCATTTGCTCTTACGTTTAGAGATTAATGGTAAACCTAAAGCAGAAGCCCAACAAAGGGCTGTGCCTAAATAATGCAATCTAGCTGTGGTTTGTTAAATAGGATTTGTGAATAAATTTTTTTTTTCACTAACATTAAACAAATATGTTGAGCATAAGATTTCCTTTTTTGTCTGTTTTTAACTGGGAAGTTGAGTGTTATGGGGTTGTGTGTGTGTGCTGGCATAAGATGTTTCATGTATTTGGGTATAATATGGAATTAATAGCTGTTTTAGCATATTTGCAATTTTTATTATTTAAAAATACTTCAGCAGAAATATTTTGCATTTCTGATGTTTGTTTATTTAAATTTTCTGTATTTTTATGTTATTGTTAGATATTTACAGCTATATTCCCATCTCAATGGCTTAGAATTTAAAATACAAATACAGTAAAAGCTCTGTATTCCCCCAGGAATGGAGGATGCCAGATAGCAAAATATGCTGGTTAATTGAGTGGCCCGGGCCACCACTTCTCTTGCTATGTCTGGGGTGTCCCGCTGCCCCTCCTGAAGCATCACTGCACCTCCCACAGGCCCTGCAGGACAGGGAGGCATGCCCTGCACAGCTCCGCACAGCCTGTTATGCCCCTGGGCCATGGGGGCTTGGAGAAACTGGAAGTGCTATGGTGGGCACTTCTGGTTTCACTTTATCTTACAAGCCGGCATGCCGATTAATTAAGCATGCCAGCTTGTAAGATGCCGGTTAACAGAACTTTTACTGTATAAAACAATATTCACTAGTAGAAAGAAAATACAAAACATTGATAGCAACAATTACAAAAAGAAAATACAAAACATTTACAGAAATAATTTAAGCTCATTGTGGCTTCTTGTCATGTACAAGATCTTTGGATGACCTGCATAATATTATCCATTTCAGTGCAATGTATACATTTAGTTCTTCTAAACAGTTTTGTCTCTGTATACATGATGTCTATGAACAATGCTTCTCCCATTATTGATATCCATTTAACACTATTTTAAAAATATTTAAATACAACTTTGTGAATTAATAAGGACCAGAATATTTAAGCAATCTTGCATGAACCTTTTGACCACAACTCTCCAATTTTTATGAGCTTTCAAAAATGAATAGAAAAAAGTATGGTAGTAATATCTAGCATGCCTTTTGCACCTTTCACCCTAAATCTCTATAGTTTATCAAATAATAATACTAAACCACACCTTTGTGGGAAGCAGGGGCAGATCTGAGGTGGGGGGTGCTGGGGGAGCAGTGCCCTGTTGTAGTTGCACCCTGCCTTTGATTCCTGAACCACTCAGAGTTTAAAACCCAACTGCCTGGCAGTGGCAGCAGCATTTCTATTCAGGCAGCAGTGAGATTGTCAATTGAATTCCTGGCTCATTAAAATCTAACTGATTCCTTCTAAACACTTCATTCCACTGGCATTAGTGACCCTTTCACCTTTTTAATGGTCTTGATGTTCCACTAATCAAGAATGCCTTTTTTTCTACAATTTTGCTGTCTGTTAGTTCCCCCTGGTAATGGATCTCCTATTTCACCGCCCTACATACTGGTTTTAATTTATTTTGATAGAGTTATATTGTTTTTGCTTAAATCTTAAACTGAATAATATAGCCCTAGGCCCCTGGAAAAAAATGTGCTGTGTTGATGTACCACACCATCTGCACCCCTCTTTTCAAAATCCTAGATCCACCCATGATAGTATGTCTCTTTGTCTTCATTTTAGAAACATGGAAGCTGAGGCAGAGAGGTTAAGGCCCTCATTTTCAGAAATAGGATCTCTTTTTGTGTGCCTCAGTTTTTGTTTGTTCTGCTTGAGACATGTAGAGCCTGATATCCAGAAGTATTGATTTCCTTTATTATACCAACAAGAGTAAATGAAAAGTGAAAATGCTTAGCACCTCTGATGGTCACCTGGGAGCTATTATTATTCATAATATAAACAATTTGGTTTATGATGATAGTAGCTAAGAGCCAACCAAGAATGGAGTCTTATTTTGCTAGATATGGTATAGACACACAGTAGCAGATAGTTTCTGTCTGAGAGAGCTTACACTCTAAATAGACCAGAGGAACACAGAGTGGGAGGAGGGGGGGTGGGGTGGGAGGAAGGAGGCATAACACACAAGTAGAGTGAACAATATGATGGTAGAAATCATCATGATAGCTCTCTCATTTAATTTATTTTGAATAGGTTTAGTTAAGTGTGGGTGGGAATAAACCATTTAGGTATTAAAAGGACAAGGAGTGAGGATGAAAGGAACAGGGCAGAGGAGAAAAAGGTAAGAGAGGCAAGTGTGGAGTGAAGCTGAGGTGAAGAGTCTAGAAAATGAGAGGAAGAAGATGAGAGTAGGAGTAAAAAGCTAGTTTGAGCAAGCCAGAGTGGTAGAACTGTATAATCTGAGTTTATTTTTGAAAATTGGGGCCCTTGCTTCTGCTCTTTCTCCGTTAAAGGGTAGGACAAAATTCTCACTGGGTGTTTATTGCTACTGCACAGTAGTGTTGGCATCATGGTTTGTGTCCACCGATGCTATGACAATGTAGCATCTAGTGTAGACACACTCATTGAGTATTATACAAATAGGACCATTTCTAAATGACTACCCCATGAATATACAGTCAGTTGGGAATAGAATCAAGATCATTCTAGGCTTGTGCACAAGATACTGGATCATGCTTCTTTATTATATTGCTCAGGACTAGCAGTCAAAAACCATTTCACATGAATAAAATTTTTAAAGGAGTGAGAATTTGGCTTTTCTTGCAATAGAAGAATCATCTTAAAGATAGCTGAGATTTTTTTTAAATGAAAATTGCTAATTCCAACATTCTGCCCGTATTTAGGCTCTATGGGCACACGTAAGCACGTGCGCTTGCAGCAGCTCAAATAGCAGCGGCACAAATTTGTGCTGGAGATTTGTGCCTCAGCACATGTGCCTGAACATGCACTTTGGTATGGGGCAAATTGTGCACTAGGGGGAAAATGACCTTGCCCAGCTCCTCCCAGATCTTGAGCCAGGGGGAGCTAGAGTCTGGGGTCAGCGCTTGTTCCGGCTTCAGCAATATAAAAAGTTGCTCTGGAAAAGTAGCTCAGGGCTACTTGCTGTCGGGAGCTTCTGAAGCGTAGCCAGTTGGTATTTGGGGACACTAGCACCTTGTGCCAGCTGCCCTGCTGAAGCACCCCTAACCTAGAGTGGCCCTTGTACCCTCTACCCACTGAAGCAGTCTGGCGAGGGGTTCCTGCCTGGTTGTGGCCTGCCACCTGTGAAAGCATCCGCTCCCTCAGACCTGTGGCCCCATGGCTGCATGCCTGCCAGACCCAGATGGGAATCTCATGGCCACCTGGACTGTGGTATGGGCACCCTATTTGTTTCATTAGGTTTAATAAAGAATTTTAAAATAGTCTTGCTATGGTATTTGCAAAACAACATAGCTTTAGTTTTGATGGGAAATGTATTTGTTTAATAGGAATCATCAAGCAATCTGTCATAAAATAGAGTGAAATGATAAAACGTACAGAGCCTGGAAGCTTTGAAGGAAATTATTTGCTGGAATATAATATTAGACTAGGATAGTAATTTTGCTGTAATAGTAGTGTTGTTCCAGATACTGATAATGTCAAGGAAAGTGGCTTTCCCCTATCTCTCTGAAAAGGGTTCTGAAACACTTCACAGGACACTATTGCACATGTCGTGGAAAACACATGCAGCAAACTTTTGGGTCAGGTCAGCAGAAGCTTTATTTAGCTAGAGCTACAGCTGTAGGAGGGGCCCAAAGTGACATGGATTCACCATGCACTTGGAGGAGGCTCCCTCCCTAAACGTTAAAGCAAAAGGCTTATATACCTTTTAACAGCCACCTACAATTCACGTGAACATATAGTGAAATTTTTTAGAAACCTAGCTGCGGTAACAGTTACAAAAACATTATTTTCATTTCTTTATTACAACACACTCTTTTCTTGCTGTCTCAGTAACCACTGATTACCACAAGGCCAGACATTCTTCCTGTTTTCCTAGCCCACAATTTTACACAACGCCTTTTGTTTTATCTTTACAACCTTTTTTTGATCAAAGTTTAAGGCCTTTGCTTTTTTTTTTATACCACAGTCCCCCCTTTGAGACTTAACAGTCTCATACTTCTATCTTCATTAACTTTTGTAAAAATTTTTTATTATGGGTTCTGGTGGTGAGTTTACAAATCCAGCTATCAGAAGCATTTAAGGCTACAGCTACCTTTTGTAGGAAGTGCAAATAAACATTAGAATAAACGCAATGGCAAGGCTAATAGTAATATAAACTGTCTTATTATACAAAACATGTTGGCAGGTATTGTTTGGCTTGCCTCTGCAGGCAATTCTTCAGGTTTTCATTGTCTATTTGTTCGCCTTGATGTTAATAGCACTGATTTGGTTGAGGTGATGATCTTCCAAATGGAAACATTTACGTCTTCCGAGGACGCAGATGATACCTTGGCTCTCCAACTGATGGAGTCAGTTGGATTAGGGTGTTAGGTTCATCAATGAGACCACTATCACTTGCGTCTTGATACTCCTCACTTGCTTGAGTGAGGTCCTGAGGGTCTTTGTCCTTGGCCTCAGGGAAAGGTTTCAACCTTGGTTGGAACTCAGCAGCCTCGGGATCCAATGGTGGTGATACTTTCTTGCAGTGCGAGGCGTGAGTCCACGTCTGGTGATCTTGGCAATGAACAGCAGTGTTAGTGGTCAGAAGCACTTGAAAGCGTCCTTTCCATCTGGGTTGGAGTGCGTTTTTCCGTTGATGAACTTTTACGTAGACTCAATCTCCTGGCTCAAGGTTGTGGCAAGGAACATCCGGTGGTTGAGGTAAAGCTTCTTGTACCTGTGAATGAACAGACCTAGCATACTTCATTAATGCTTTGCAATAATTTAGCACAGGTTCATCAGTTAGTTGTAGGTCTACTTGGTGTGGGGCTACAGGTGGTGTAGCCGGCATTCTCATGGGTCGTGCCATGAGTATTTCATAAGGGGTTAATCCATGTTTTCTGTTGACGGTGTTTCTAATGTGCATAAGAGCAATGGGCAGTGCATCAGGCCATTTGAGACCTGTTTCAGCGCAGATCTTTGAAATGCGTGTTTTTAAATCTGAGATTTTACGTTCTACAGCACCACTTGACTGTGGATGATAACTGCAGTGTAGGTGTTGCTGTATGTTGAGTGCTTGGCAGATGTTTTTTATTATCTGTCTTGTGAAATGGGTGCCTCTGTCGCTATCTATTGCAAGGGGCAATCCGAACCTAGGGATGAATTCTTTGAGCAATTTTTTCTACAGTAATGGAATCAGCATGTACACATGGGTAGGCTTCTACCCATCCAGAGAACATATCAATAATAACAAGAATGCATTCATAAGAACAACACTTAGGTAGTTGCATGAAATCAATTTGCAAGTTCACAAACAGTCCCCATGGAGGGGGATGGGCTGCGGGTGTCGTTTTTACCCGTTGCCCAATGTTGTGAGCTAAACAGATGGGACAGGAGCTGCACTACTGTTGTGCCATGGAAGGA
The DNA here is from genome assembly GCF_000455745.1 of Alligator sinensis. NCBI lineage: Eukaryota > Metazoa > Chordata > Crocodylia > Alligatoridae > Alligator > Alligator sinensis. The sequence continues at coordinate 186,118 of NW_005842681.1, read as the reverse complement.
AAATTTGGGGCAAACCAATCCTTTTTGTACTGCAGCAATCATGCCTCTCTTGCTGGTATGGGCTTCTGAATGAGTTAGACGAGCAAGGTATGGCAAAAGCTCTCTAGGTGCTACCAGGCGGCCATCCGGGGAGCGCAGGGTGCAGTGAACCCCCTGCACATAGCTAGTCATCTTTTTTTTTTTTTTTGTGGCTTGATCTTGAAGAAAGGCTAGGTTTGAGAGGCTAGCCAGAGGAGACTGGTTTGCTGAAAAACAAACAAAAACAGAGTTAGGAGCCTGTTGGCCAGAAAGGGCCGCATTTCTGGCAGAACAGTCTGCCAGAATATTTCCTTGTGTGGCATCATTAAAGGGTTTTTCATGAGCTTTACATTTAATAATGGCAATAGCAGAGGGCAATTGAACAGCTTTCAAAAGTTCTTTGACATAACAACCATGACTGATTTGGGCTCCTGGTGAAGTAAGGAATTCTCTTTGTTTCCAGATTTGTCTAAAATTATGAACAACACCAAAAGTATACTTAGAGTTAGTATAAATGGTTGTGATTTGTTTTTTCCCAAGGATAAAGATAGCAGGACCCAAACCAATTTGGCGGTAGTTGATGGTAGGCTTTAGTCCCTCATACCCAATAGGTTCCTCGCAGAGCCTGGTTATTTCTAATTTGCCTGCATCATTTCTAAGGCAGGAACCATCTACAAACAGAACAAGGTCAGAGTTTGGAATAGGAATGTCCTTAAGGTCAGTTCGAGGGGTTAACAATTGAGTTGTGACAGACAGGCAATCATGAGGTTCACCATCAGAGGCAATTGGCAGAAGTGTAGCTGGATTCAGAATTGAACAGCAATTTAAGGTTACATTTGCAGCTGACAGTAGAAGTTTCTCATATTTAGTAAGACGGGAATTGGAAATATGCTGAGTTTTGCCCTTCAGAAGAAGAGCCATTACAGCATGGGGAACTGCAACGGTTAAAGAGTGTTCTAGAACTAGAGTATCGGCCTTTTCAACCAATAAAGTGCCAGCAGTCACTGAACGAAGGCAAGGGGGAAATCCTGGAGCCACGGGATTAAGGGCAGAACTATAATATGCAACTGGGCGACGCT
>NW_005842681.1:181809-184665 GCF_000455745.1 Alligator sinensis | reverse complement strand
ATAGTGTACCTTAGGCTTACAGAGCTGTAATGTAGATTCTGAGGCCTTGTGCCCCTTCTGAGCTAAGGCCGTAAGGAGTATCAAAGTATCTTGCTTACAAGCCTCCAAAGTGGGTGAGGCTAACAACAGATCATCAACATACTGAACAAGGGTGGACCCCCCCTTTGAACGTGATAGAATTTAAATTCTTTTTTAGGATCTGGGAAAACAGAGTGGGGGATTCTGTACATCCCTGAGGGAGTCTTGTCCAGGTATATTGGAGTCCTTGATAAGTAAATGCAAATAGATACTGGCTATCCTCATGAACGGGGATAGAAAAAAAAGCAGAACAAAGGTCTACTACTGTAAAATAGGTAGCAGCAGAAAGGATACAGGAAAGCATAGTAGCAGGGTTAGGGACCATGGGGAAAGCGGGTAAAACAGCAGCATTTACAGTTCAGAGGTCTTGTACAAAATGATATGTATCTTTACCAGGTTTCTTAACAGGTAGGATAGGTGTGTTGCAAGGGGAGCGTATTGGGACAATAATCTCTTGCTCAAGGAGTGGGGAAATGACAGGCTTAATTTTCTCCTCAGCCTCCTTTGAGATAGAGTACTGCGGGACATGAGGAAGTGGCTTGGCAGGGTTTAAAGTAATATGCACTGGTTCAGCACTCAGCATGTGCCCCACTTCATTCGCATGGGTGGACCACAGCTGTGGAGGTACCCGTGCCAACAGTTCCTCTTGCAAGAAGGAAGTGTCGGGATCAGAGTACTCCTGAGTTAGCAAAGCCACAAGCTCAGTTTCCCTATGTTCCGGTACTTCAAGGTAAACACCCTCTGGGCTACAATAAATCACGCATCCCAGTTTACACAACAAATCCTTCCCAAGAAGGTTGACAGGAGCACAGGAACTAAGAAGAAAGGCATGATTTTCAGCCAAAGGGCCAATAGAGATGGAGACAGGTTCAGAGACAGGATGTGAGATAGGTTGTCCACCTATACCAACAGCATTTACAGTTTCAGGAGAATGCGGTAGAAAAGGAAATTCAGCAGCCTTTAGCGTGAAGCGGGAAGCTTCGGTGTCGACAAGACAGGAGACAGGTTTACCAGAAATAAGGCATTCAACAAACGGACCAGATTGGTCAGTAGCAAGCAAAGGAGCGATAATATTACTGTCCCTCAGGCTGTCCTATACAACACTGGGAAAATTGACAGGCAGAGAGCTGGGGGCTGGGGTCTGGGTCCTTGGCCGGCGTGGTTGGGACATTCAGATTTCCAATGTCCTTCTTGCTTACAATAGTGACATTGGTTTCCGTAGCCTCTCCCATATCCACCCGGGACTCCCCTTCCTTGGCCACGTCCCCGTCCTCTTCCTCTGCCTGGACCTTGCAACTAAGAAATCTGTAAGGCCATTAACTTGAACTCGGCATTGTCTTTGGACCATTCCAATTTGTTATAAAAATGGTTAGCTGCAGCAAGGACTTCAGTTAAATCTTTAGTTTCCCAGCCGATAATTACTGTTTGAATTTTTTCAGCAATCTTAGGGTTAAGTTCTTGAATAAATGCAGCTACGATAGCTTGCTTAGCATTTTCAATTGGATTATCCATTCCTGAATATCGTTCAAATGCCTGTTTGAGGCATTCTAAATAGTCACTAGGGTGTTCATGTTTATTTTGCTTACAAGTATTTATTTTGGTCTAGTCTGCCCTCTTCCGGCAGATTACAAGAATTGCCTGAACTAAAGCTTTTCTTTTGTCAATAAAGTCTTGGCCAGTTCCCGGGTCTTCGGTTGGCCATGAACAGGAAGCGTAGAGGCTCTTTTTAGTTTCTTTGGGCAAAATGGCTTGTAAAAGTTGGTCTATATCCGCTCATGTCGGATTATAATAGGTTATAACAGTTTGTAATTCTTCTTGAAATTTTTCTGGATCCTCCCTGATTTTAGGGAATTTCTGGGTTAGATTGTAAAGATCACTTGGCATCCAGGGTGCATGCACAGTTATTATGTTTGTTCCATTCGTGCCAATGCCTGGCATTTGTCTTAATGGATAAACCTGTGCACTACTAGAGCTAAGATTAATAGAGGATCTCTCCAGGCTCAATTCTTCTTTTTGAGTGTAGGAGCAGCAGGAGCGGTAGTTGAGTTTGGACTAACAGACTCTGTGGGTATTAGAGTCTCAGCTGATGAGTCACTAGCCTGGGCTGCAGCCTGATGTTGAACCAGTTGTTGCTGATGTGGGAGTTCCAAAAGAGCAGGATTTGAACAGAAATCAAGGATGTCTTCTGCTGGTTCTGGTGGGGGCGCCCCGGGCAAAGCTGGATACAACGGAGCGGTGGCCGGTGTATAATTTGGGGGAGCAGCCAATTTCTCCTGAACAGCTTTTAACTGCTGTTTCAATTTTTCCTGAGAATCTTTTAGACTTCTTGTTTGAGAGTCTGTCTGCCTCTTGGACATCTCATCATACCAATAAAAGAATGCATCCCACTGATTTTGTGACGTCTTAGATCTCCGGGACTCTAAAGCCCCCCGTAAGTGCACTACTTTATTTTGATCAAATGTTCCTTCCTGTAGAAATTGCTTCACAGGATCATCCCTAGTATACCGGTTCCACTTATCCAGATACTTGCAAGTCTCGGGAGAATAGTGTGTATACATAAAGTATGCTGGAGTCCCCTTAGGGGGGACTGGAACTGGTTTTGACTGACCTATCCCCATATTCAATCACACAGGAGGACGCAGGACAGGCTTATTTAGGACGTCTGGGCCACTCAGTGCCTTACCCCACAGTTTTTTACCGCCCAGACAAAAGGCTTCTGACCTGACACTGGCTCATGCAATGGAAATAGGGAGGGAAACACAAGAGGGATCCTTTCAT
>NW_005842681.1:160025-181799 GCF_000455745.1 Alligator sinensis | reverse complement strand
TTCCTGCTCTTGGCAGAAGCTACTGGGACAAGGGCTTTGGAAAAAACAAAATCACTCAGACACCCTGTCCACTGGGTCATGAGGTTTCAGCTGGTGTCTGGCGCCACGGGGTTTGGGGGAAGCAGTCTGCGGTCCTCCTTCCTCAATCCATGTTGTGCATCCGAGTCACAGCACCAGGAATTGTCGTGGAAAACACATACAGCAAACGTTTGGGTCAGGTCAGCAGAAGCTTTATTTAGCTAGAGCTACAGCTGTAGGAGGGGCCCAAAGTGACATGGATTCACCATGCACTTGGAGGGGGTTCCCACCCTAAACGTTAAAGCAAAAGGCTTATATACCTTTTAACAGCCATCTACAATTCACATGAACATATAGTGACATTTTTTAGAAACCTAGCTGCGGTAACAGTTACAAAACATTATTTTCATTTCTTTATAACAAAACACTCTTTTCTTGCTGTCTCAGTAACCACTGATTACCACAAGGCCAGACATTCTTCCTGTTTTCCCAGCCCACACTTTTACACAACACCTTTTGTTTTATCTTTACAACCTTTTTTTGATCAAAGTTTAAGGCCTTTGCTTTTTTTTTATACCACACACACCTATACACAAGCAACGAGGCTGCTCCAACATGCTATAATTACAGTGCATCGGAGCAGACTTAATTAATAGAGTCTGCTGGAGCATGGTAATTACTGAACTCCAGCAGACTCCAGCATCCCATGGATCAGTGTCCCTGTGCTTAAAAATGGCAGTGGGGGCACTTTATCTAAAACTCATTTTACTATGGTCTCAACATCCATCCAGACCAGGTGTGGGCAATTATTTCAGGTGGAGGGCCCTTTACTGAGTTTTGGCAAGCCATCAAAGGTTGCATGGGTAGCCCTGCCCCTTGACAGGTGCCCCACCCCCTGGTCATTATCTTGGGACCAGAAGTCCCACTCCTTAACCCCTGACCTTTGCCACCAGAAGTCCCTCCCCTTGCATCCTGGAATTACTTGTTTCAGCAAGGGGTTTTGCCATCTCTGAACCAGAAAAATACCAAAAAATATTCTAAAAATCAAACATGTACTACTACATTCAATAATTTCATTTCAAAATATTTTTGTCCTGATTTACGTGTGTTTGCATAGTGTACATAGAGGTGATAATATAATAACTTAAAATGAAATGTTACTCTTGTATGTTGTGGGAGGGTGGGTATAGGGTTATGGGTATGTGGGGTGTGGGGATGTGGGGGTGGGTATAGGTTTTGTGGGGTGCTTTGAGTGTGTGGGGTCAGGGTGGCTGGGGAGGGTTGCAGGTTGTGTGGAGGGGGAGGGTTTTCCCACAGCCTGCCCCCCCACCCCCCCGCAGCAGGCAGAGTCCCCTGCCAGTGCCCCTGGAAGCCAGGCCTCTGTGCTCCTGCCACTCCTGGCTCTGAGGCACTGGCGTGGGCCCCGTACTCCTGCTCGCTGCCACTTGCCCCACCATCTGCCACTGCTGTCCTTCTCCTGCCACTTTCTCATCCCCCGTTCCCCTCTTTGCTCCCCCTCTCCAGCCGCTCCAGTGCCACGTCCCAGCTGCTCCTGCAGTTCTGGCACTGCAACTGGGAACCACATGGTGCTGGAGCAAGGCAGGTTGGCGGGGTGGGGAGCGGGGAAATGGCTGCAGCAGGTGGTGGAGGGGGGGAAGAGGCAGCAAGTGGGCACACGGAGCGGAGTGCAGCGACAGCTGGGTAGGAGTGTGGGGTCTGTGCTGGTGCCCTGAGGCTAGTGCCAGTGGGGCCCAGATTTTGCAGCAGGAGCATGGGGTCCAGGCTTCCAGGGGCTCTATGGAGCTGGGCTGCACTGCTCATGCAGAGAGAGGAGGAAGCCATCCTGGCTCCATAGAGCCCCTGCCAGGCCAGGCCCTGCGCTCCTGTTGCTCCACTCTGGGTCCCACCGGCACTAGCCATGGGGCACTGGCATGGGCCCTGTGCTCCTGCCCTCCTGCCTGGCTGTGGCTGCTTTCTGCCTGCCCGCTTGCAGCCCCTTCCCCCCCATCTGCTGCAGCCATTTCCCTGCTCCCCTCTTGCCCACCGGCTGGCCTCTGACACCATGTGGTTCCTAGCTGCAGTGCCAGGACCACAGGAGCTGGCCTGGCCAGCCCTGAGGACTGGGGTGATCGCCCACCATCTTCCCCTGCCTCCCTCCCTCCTCCTTTTTATTTGTATTTCCCTCAGTGTGTGGAGGCAGAAACAGTCCCAGGCCAGAAGCCCCTGCCACAGAAGCCCCTGCTAGGCAAAGGCTTCTGGCTGGGGCTGGTGGGGGGAACACTTGTTGTGTCTGCTTAGTTCTGCCGCTGGCTCCCCCTGGGTCCTACTGCCCCAGGCTCCTGTCATCTTTGACAGACAGCCAGGGGCAGATAAATATTCATTTTCTAAATTTTTAGGGGCTCTGTGGGCCAGATAGAATGGCCTGGCAGACCAGATTTGGCCTGTAAGCCATATTCTGCCTGCCTCTGATCCAGACTGTCTTGCTGTCTGGAGGTCACTACTTGGTATTCTTCTTCTATGCATCAGCAGCAGGGTATTCCTCTGCTGCTGTACCCTCAGCCTGTCTCAGCTCTCAATTTTTTTGCTGCACAGACTTGATCCACATCCAGTTCCCACACTTCTGCCTTTGACCTGCATTTCCTCCTCCCAGGTACCTTCTGTTTCTCCCAAGCTTGAAAGCTATGATCACAGGGCATTATTTCCTTTCCCAGCACTGCAGGAATAATGGAGCCTATTATTCACTAGCTGTCCAAGTGGGTGACACAGTGTACAACATAGCAACCTTCCTGACATTTGGAGGGAGAATTACAGGTTGCAGGATGGAAGAATGTTAAGGAGGAACTGGGAAGCCAGTCACTGCACATGGGTGGAATGCTAGCTTCTGTAGATAGGTCACATAAAGAGAGACAATTTAATTTTAGAAACATAGAATAATAGAAAAATAGGGCTGGATGGGACCTTAGGAGTTTATCTAGTCCAATCTCCTGTTCCAGGAAGGATTACCCCTTTCTACACTGCCTCAAACAAATGTGTTTTCTAATATCTAATCTCATCTTCCTTGTTGTAATACAAACAAGGAAGATTACTTCTTGTTCTGTCCATGTTGACACTGAATGATAGCCATCTTTATTACAACCCTTTTTGTATTTGAAAACTGTTATCAAATCTCCCTCAATGTTCTCCTCTCCAGACTAAATAATCCCAGTTCTTCCACACTATCCTTATTATCATGTTTCTTAGACCTCTGATCATTTTCGTGGCTCTCTTCTGGCCTCTTTGTTCACATCTTTCTTATAGTTTCATAGATGTTAGGGTTGGAAGGGACCTATTAGATCATCAAGTCCGACCCCCTGCCTCCGACAGGAATGAGTGCTAGGGTCAGATGACTCCAGCCAGGTGTCTATCCAACCTTCTTGAAGTGTGGTGCCCAGGTAAGGCCTCACTGGTGCTGAATAGAGGGAAAGAATTACTTCTGGTGACTTGCATGTGACAATTCCATTAATATATTAAAAAAAACACCTTTAGCTTTTTTGCAACAATATTACATTGTTGACTCATATTGAGCCTGCCTCCAATGCAACTCCAGAATCTTTTTCTGCAGCACTACAAGTTAGCCAGTCATTTCCCATATTTTTGTGCATGAATGTCCTTTGTTTCTGCTCAGTGTTCTTCATGTACAAGTGGGACATTTTTATGCATTTATCATGCATAGTTGCCAAGATTATCCTTGTCTATGCAATGACAAATAATTGACATTTTGAGTATTAAGAAGTCACTCACATTCAGGCAGAAATTATCAAGAAAGCTTGAAATATATATAGCAGCAGCCATTTACTGAATCCTTGGGCCTGCAGTAGATCTTCTTAAACATACATTTAGGGCAGAATTCTATTTCACTTATTAGGCAACCAAAATGCAACTTGACAGTAACTCTGAATTATCTGTGTGTTGTGTAGGACCAATTCTGTTGCTCCATCTGGGTATATAAGTACCCCATTAGAGAAGAGGATCACCTTTAAGAGATGCTTAGACATCTCCATATTCCTATAATGGGGCATTTGTGTGTCCACATTGGATAATACAGGGGTGTCAAAGTTATTCTCTGGTCTGGGCCAGATCCGGATTTTGGAGCTCCTTGTGGGCCAGATCTAACCCAGGGCATAGGGTGGTTCCGGCCAAGGCAGTGGTAGCGACACTTCCCACCCAGTGCATGTGGTGGCAGATATAGGTCCCACTGTGTGCTGTGTTCCCCATGCTGGAGCTGGAGCTGGTGCTGCTGCCACCAACACACTTCATGCTGGGGCAGCATGTCCAGCTCTGGCATGGAGCACATGGCAGCTCCAGCTTTGGGTCCAGCATGGGGCATGGGGCATAGGGCATATGGTGGTATCAGCAGTGGGGCCAGCAACTGAGAAGCTAAGACTGTGGTGATGGCAATGAGATGAGCATCTGGAGGGTGACTGGAGTTGTCAGCTCTCATTCACCCTCCTGCTAATTGCCATGTCCAACAGGACCCAAGGGACCACTTCCCCCTATGATGATGTCTCCCAACTTTGATAGCCTAGTGGGATGAATACAACAGGCCTATAGGCCAGATCTGTCCCCTAGGCCATATGTTTGACATACTGGAATAATAGAATTGCTCTGGCACAATAGTTGGATAACTGTAAGTTATTGCCAAGCTGCACTTTGTTCATCTACAAGATGAAATAGAATACTGCCCTTAAAGTTTAATTTTGCCTCTTATGTTTTACTTAAATAGTTTCCAATCTTTTCTCTTAATATACTGCCCCATTGAAGAACAACTGTATTCTACATCTTCAGGAGATGCAGCACAGAACATGCAGCACTCTCATGCCCCATGTTCTGTAGCCCTTGTGCCCTGGCATCCTATCTATGGCATCTTGATATAATGTCTATGCTAGGGGTGACTCAGCTATGCTGTCAGCATAATATTATTGTTCCTGTTCACCGGTGGACTAGTGCAGAGGGGCTAGAGTGGAAGGGGAATGCCTTCCTTGATATTTTTGCAGGGTAGCACTAACTATTTACTGTCAGTTTGTGGAAATCAGCTGAGAATAATTTCTCACTGCTAGTCCCAGTTTGCCCAGTTAAGGCATAGTAAAACAATTTATGTGGAATTATTACAAGCAGTTATTAATGAAGCAGAGAAGGCAAAGCCAGTTGGAGGTAGCCAGCGGGAATCTCTTCTGTACAACAACTTTTATTTGAAGAGATTTATTTGGAATTAATTTAATAGGAAGTGCTACCTGATATTCAGCTATGCCTAACCCAGGAAGAAGCCTGATTAAGTTGGTTTCAGGCTGAGAGAAATGATTCCTGTATAAGTTCTGGAATGCTTTGATGACCTTCTAGATAAATAATAAGAGTTTACATTATAGAACTTATTCATTACTTGTAGGCTGGAATGGCATCATAAGGACGCAGCTATTTAGAAGAGTGAATTGTATAGACTGCATACCTGATTTAGTTATAGACAGTAAATAGTTCCTCATTTGCAGGTACAAACAAGTTAAATCAGGAAGTTCATCTCAAGTTGCTTCACCAGTATTTGCTTCCTTATTTTTTCCCAAATTGGATCCTGAGAGACACAACTCTATTCCCTTTAAAGTCCCCACTCCTTTTGGTATCGTACGGACATGCTGGAGTGGGGTGAGGGCTGTTGGGACTGTTTCCAGATTATTTCTCTGCTTCTCATGGATTTCATTCTTTTGAAAAATCCCCAGTCATCCCTGACATAGGTGGCATTATAAAAATAATTCTGAAGAGCATAGTTTTGGCATTTGCAGCGTGCCAAGTACATTGCACCAAATAGCAACTTTTATTAAAATGTTATTAAAATTTTGCTAAGGGAGGATAAGAATGCTCTAAGACATGTTAGAAAGTTAATTTTTTACAGATTTTTAAAATTTTAAAAATATTTTTATTACAACATTTATTACAAAGCATTATTTCTCTGATGCAGAATACCATAAGATAATTCAAATAACATACAGAAAAGATGCCACTGTTTATTACAAGCCATCAGCTTTTAAAGCGGTATCTACAGAAGCCTATTAAATCTTATTGGTTCCATCTCTGTTGTGTTCCATAGGACTTTCCTCTGCAGACACCTCCCCAGACTCAAACCTGATCTTTATCCTCAAGTTATATGTATTGAATTCTGCATTGTACCTCAATATAACCCGTGACAAAGTATAAATATTTCCAGCAGCATATCACTTAAGTTGTTGTGCAATATTTAAAACACAGCAGTTTCCTAGTACCTTCCTCTCTCTATCTGTGCTGAACTCCAACTGCATAGACATTTATGCAGTTTAGTTTAGAGACTGTTACACATTAAACTGTGCCACTCTCTTTGCCATGAGAGTTTGCTTGATTTTTCCTTTAGGACGCCCATGTGGCTGCAGTTGTTCCTTCTGATAATGTGGAACAGTGATTATCAACCAGGGTAGCACAGCACCCGGGGGTGCCCTGAGATCCTTTAAAGGGTACCATGATGTGCCACACAAAGTTAGCACTGTTAGGTGTGCACATGCAATGCACAACACAAACCTGGAATTTCAAATAGGAATCCATAGTGTTAAAAAAATTCTGTCCTGCTGTGGTCTTTCTGAGTTCTTTGCAGCAGAGAAAAGTGCTCTATTATTTTTCTGTATTCAGAAAATGAATCTGTATTCAAGGGGTGCCCTGGATGAGGGGGCCTCCAGTGAGAGGCAGGGTGCTTCAGTTGAGAACCACTGGTATAGAGTGGTGCAGGCAGGCAGACCCTACAGCAAATCTGTTCTTTCAATAGGTATGTCCTTTGCAATGCAGCTTGCTCCAGGACATCTGTGGCTTTGTGGCTCCTGTCTCTATCTTCCCTGAGTTGTTAACTTGCATCTAGCACCACCTCAGCTCCCTGCAGTTGTATGCCATCATAGACAGCTGCTGTCTCATTAAAATAATAGGGGCACTTGACCCCTCTTACAAGTCCAAAGCAGCTTTTAAATACTAAGCACCCATATTTTTAAGAGATTTCATTTATTTATTTATTTAAAAATCAAAATCCACTTGACTCAGCTGTTCCCATATCTTTGACTTCTTTTCTACATGGCTTGGCAGGCATATAATAACATTATCATTACTATGTATTTCCCAGAAAACTATGAATGGCTTGAAACAGGGGCTTAGACCAAAAGTGTTGCCTTGGCTACAATTACCATTACAATAATTTCAGCAAGTTTTTAATCTATAGAATAGTTGGGGGTTTCTATTAAAAATCTGATTTTACTGTGCACCCGTCCAATTTGTAAGTCTGATTTGTACAACATGGTAAATGATCTGGAGTGCATTGGTTCTGAGAGCTGCTGATTAATGTTTTGGAGGAATCTTTGCTTGTTTTGGATGTATAAAGTGAGGACATATGACTTATGATTCCCTCCTGCTCATTGCAAAGTAAAATTCTGTTTAATAAAAGACAGTATTACTGATTGGCTGCCTGCTAGTGATCCAGATGATTCCTTATTTTGACTTGAATAATAGTAACTTCTTGAAATTCTTGACTCTTGCCTGATAAAATATTTATTTATTCAGGAACCTGTTTTGATGAACATAAAAGCAGGGAGTAGTTTTATGATATACTAAAGCACCTCTTTCCATCTGCAGTCATGCCCTAGAATATTTTCCCTGCAAAAAGGGATTTTCATGTGGCATACAGTCACCACATTAGCCTTTACATCAGGGGTGAGCAATTATTTCAGTTAGTGGGCCACTTAACGAGTTTTGATGAGCTGTTGAGGGCCACACACAAAATCTTTCAGAAGATATAATTTTAACAAATTATAGATACAAAATAAATCATATACTAAAATCAAACATCTGCTATAACTAGCATACTACTATAACTAACACTTTCTTCCTGGTGGGCTATGAGGCCAGGCCACAGTGGCCATGAGGACTGCTGCTCCCACTGGCGAACCAGTATTTTATTTTTAGTAAGCCTTTTTTATCTTGATGATTTCCATGAAACCACAAATTAAGTAATTCCATAAACATAAGGTATTTTAATTTTATTAAAAAAAAAATTTGTCCTGACGGTTTTTTTTAGTAGTGAATATAGATTTGATTACACAATAGCACAAAATAAAACCTTGCTCTTTTATATGGCGGGTAGGGGATGTGTGGCGGAGAGTGTGGCAGAAGGCCACCTCTGTTTCTCCCCAAAAACTTTGCTCTGTGACAATTTGGTTAGGAAGGCCTTGCAGACAGACCCTACCCTAGCTCTTTAGGTAACCTGAGCTGGATACATTCCTGAGGGAGGGGGGAAACCTGCTCCCTCTGCCTATGTGACTGGCATCACATACCTGGGTGAGGGGCTTGGGCTCCCTGGTGAGCTAGAGACTGCCAGTCTGCCCAGCAACTAGTGATGCATTTCAAATTAGTTGACTGAGAGCCAACAGGTGCTGGTCTCCATTGGACCAAATTGTCACAGAGCAGAGTTTTGGGGGAGAAATAGAGGTGGCCTTCTGCTACACTTCCCCACCTCCTTTAAAACTTTGTGCCCAACCACCTTCCAGGCTCCAAGTGCCTCCCATGGGGTGCAGAATGATAGGGTGGGGCTGTAAAGGATCCTTTCTCTTGTCCCCACTTTTCAGTGAGGTAGGTGGCTCAACACAGGAGCACCCCCTACTGTCCCGCCACCCATGGTGGGAGAGGTGGGATTGTGTGGCAGGCCAGTAGGGGGTACTCCTGCATTGAGCCACCCACCTCACTGCGCCGACCACCTTCCAGGCTCCAAGTGCCTCCCATGGGGTGCAGAATGATAGGGTGGGGCTGTAAAGGATCCTTTCTCTTGTCCCCACTTTTCAGTGAGGTAGGTGGCTCAATACAGGAGCACCCCCTACTGGCCCTCCACAGAGGGTTGGTTGTGGGGTGTGGATGGGGGGTGTGGGGTATGTGTGTGGGGTGTGTGTGGGAGGGGCTGCCTGCATGCTAGGTCCTGGGAGCCATCTGGGAGTGGGGGGAAAGGAGGCAGGCAGGGACCATGTGCAGCAGAGCTCCCCCAGGCAGTGTGGTATAGGTGTGGTTCATCCCACTCCCCATCCAGCTCATGGCTGCCCCCATGGTACTCCACATGGGACTGAGCCCTCCGCATTCCCACTTGGGGGAGCCTGCCTTGCACTCCCACCCACACCTGCCCTGAGTCCACTGAAAGGACTGCCCCAGCCCTGGACCTGGCCAGCGCACACAGCTTTCCAGTGGGGCTTGTCCCACTGCTGCCCAGGTACAGCTTGGCTCCCCCTGCCTCCTGTGGCCCCTCTTCCTCCCCCTCCTGTCCTTGCTGCACTGCTCCAGCCACCTTCCACCCTCTTGGATGCCTGCAGGTGGCTGCTCATTGTGCCAGGCAGGTGGAGCTGGAGTAGGTGGAGATGGAGCAATCAGGAGTTGGAGCTGGAGCCCCATATGCTGGGGCAATTCACCCCTGGATGCAGCTTCCCCCTGCTTGGCTGGGCATGTGGTATACCCAGAGTGGTGCAGCAGGGGCAGGAGGAGGAAGAAGAGCTACTGGAGGTGGGGGGGAGCTTAGCAGTACCTTGGCAGGATCAGCCCTGCTAGGAAGCTGTTTGCTGGCTGGGGCCAGGGCTGGGGCAGGAGTGCATGCGGGTTGCCCTGAGAGAGGGTGGGGCTCAGCCCCATGCAGAGCATTGTGGGGGCAGTCATGGTTTGGATATAATCAACTGTCAGGCTGGATCTAGCTCCCCGGCTGCATTTTTCCCATCCCTGTTCTACATGAATCTCCCCTGGCTGCTGGCACACAGAGAGCATCTAGGACATGGGGGTGTAGCCCAGGCATTTCTATGGTTTGGCAGTCTTGAGCTCAGTCTTGAAAACTTTCCAAGCACTTTATAAATCTTCTGCATTGTGTAGCTTCTGGATAATATTCTTCTCCTCAGATGTTTTATTTAATGAAATAATCCATTACTGCTGTGGTGTTCATGACAAGCCCCCACATAGGGAAGGAGGATTGTAATGTGTTTGCAGCATGTGTCAGGTATCAATAATACAGTTATCTGAACTTTTACAAGTAACCTTTTTAAATGCTGAATGGGTAGAATACATGAGAAAATAGCCACAGTACAAGGAACTTGGAAAAGACAGACTTTGAACCATTAAATATGAAGGATGTGGTATAGATAGGGGTACAGATAACTGTTGTCCATGGAGCTGCTTTTCTTTCTTTACAAACAATGGGTCATATCTTAGTACTTTTCCATGTCTACTAAAAATTTATTTTTTTAAATTTTACTTGTGCTTTGTTTATATGTCAAATTATGGTATTCAGGGATTCCTGAACACGTTACCACCTCGTATTGTTACTTATCTTGATTGCATCTATTGTTATTGCAGCTCTTTCCTTTTCTCCAGGATTCTTTAAGTGGGCTGTATCCTCCTCTTACATGCCACTATTAATCTGCCTACTGCTCGCATAGAAATATGAGGAACTGAACAAGTTAGATTGGAGTTTAGGTGCTATGGGTGACAGAACACATAGCCCTGAGCAAAGGAAGGGACTAAGGTGGCTTCAACCATCTTTGCATCTTCCCGATTCTGAAGTGCTCCAGGAAATGGAGCATTCCCAGTATAATCTAGAAATCGCTGGGGAACAGCACGGGGTACTGTAGCTGTTTCCAGTTGTTTGTGGGCATCGGCATTGCCCAGCATTTCTGCACTACTACACACTATGGCCTGACCATGTAGCACTCCCTCCCTCCTTCCCACTTCCACTTCCAATATGCTCCCTAAGTAGGGTTTGTGAGGAGGTATTGGGATTTTAGTCTGAAGATGTCTTCTTCAGTTCCTGCACTGGGGAAATCTTGATTATGAGGATTTTTAGAACTCCTCTGTGCAGCTCTGGCCCTTCTGTTTAGGGCTAGAGAGAGTGTGAGAATGTAATTTTATGAAAATGTGAGCAGTAGAAAAGCTTCAGATAAACAGGCATGACATGCAGTGTCAAAACAGAGCACAAAAAGTTCATATATCCAAAGTGAGAGGCAGTTCATGAGCTAGGTTGTAAGGCACCTGGTGAACGAATAGGCATATAACTACATTGCTCATGAATCAGCACAGGGGTGGAGTTGTGCCTACAAGCTTACTGGAATTGCACTATTGTATTTGAATACTGCATATAAAAATGTATAGTATGGGTCAATTCTGATCTTAATATACTAGAAATTTCCCAAACTATATTGACTTCATTGGCATGGCTGCATATTTACCTCAGTGTAAACAGGGTCTGAAATTGTCTAATTGCACATTTACTTGAATTTGTCAATGTGCTTAAAAACATGTCTGCCCTAAATAAGATATTGTGTTGGATTTTATTATTATTTCTTTAGTTGATAGATCTAACATTTATATTGCAGTATCATAGAGAGAGATCAACCTCATTGGGGGTTGTGCTATATGACAGACAGAAACAAATATATTTGGTGAAAACCTGGTCCATCTGATGTCAAGGGATGCAAGGTTTTCACCCATTGTAATTAATAGCCACTGTGTCAAAGAGTTTGCAGTCTAAATGCCTCTTCAGTTTAGCTTGTAATGTTTTATCTGCCATTTTTATTGGCATACTTCTTTAAGGCATTTAAAAGTAATTTTACAATTTCTATAGAGGTGGTATAATTAGCCATGACTCTTTACATTTTAAAATTCACTAAGAATAACGGCACTTTTGCTTTTATCTTAAATATAACTTTTAAGGGAGAGACAAATTGTTAAGTCTTTAGGCTTGAACGTTTTCCTTAAAAAGAGATTTCTTTTGACAGCATAGTCTCTTATTTGATCCTGTTAAGTATAATTTGATTTCTAATGTAATGCAATTATATATGTTGAAGAGCATTAATTCATATTCTTTGTAAAACAAATGTTCACCCAATCAGATAATAAGAAGTTTAGTTAAGGGAACCTTGGCTTTTTTACGTTACTTTCTTTAAAGCTTTTCATAAGTTACAGTGTCTGCAAAGCAAGAATCACTTGGTGTGGCACCTTTTGCTGGACAAAAAAAAAATAATTTTTTTTTCAGGAGACTCTCTGATTATTACTAATTTTTATCTAACTTGCTGTTGCACTGAGATCACAAGACTAGGGCTATATGGTATGTGATGTGGTTCAAACATAGGCAAATACATGGTTTGTGCCCCCAAAATTTATATTTTACTTTGAAAAAAATGCACCCAGTGAATACAATGAGTGGAGGAGGGAAGTGATGAGGGAGAATGAAGGTGACAATGATACCATATGATTACATAAATTAGCTGTATATAGCTAGTATGGTGGTTCTGAGTCATTAGAAGACATTTTACATAAATAAGGAGAATGAGCTCTCCCTGACTGCTTATAAACCTAGTAATAGTTATTTGGTTGATAGATGTCACAGCAGAAGTGAGTCTTGAAGAGAGATTGGAAAGTGAATGTTCCTATCAGATCTTTTTCAGAGGGTATTTTTAATCCTTTAAGTCAGCCAGAGTTCCCAGAGCTGAGCCTTTAATAATTATTTTTTTTGATGAAGTAGAGAACCCCATAACACTATGAACAAAATTACAGTTTGGGAGATTTCTAGAATATTATAGAATACAGAAGAACAAAATAAGCAGCACTTTGCCAGCTTTTCAGTGTAAAAATAACAGCCCAGTAATGTAACTATTTCTTTCTAAAGATGTGCTGGGAACTTTCTTGCATTCTTGGTTACACCTGTCACAACCCAAAAGGTGTGATTTTTATTTGTGTGTGCTTCGGCACTGCTAAATTGTCCCCGCTAAATTGCAGCTTCCTTGCACAGTGGAGTTTTCTGCTGCAGAGGAGAACCCCGGTGCAAGGGAGAATTTCCCGCCAATTTGGAGCTTGTTTTGCAGGGTGCATTTCTTTGCTGCAGAGAGGGGATGCTCGTTGCAAAGAGTTCCCGCCATTGGTATGCTAATTCGAGTCCCATTATTGGCCAGTTCTAAATTATTCACACGTGGCAGCTAGTGATTGGCTTGCTAGCCTTATAAGAGGCTTGAGTGGTTTCTGCCCAAGTTGGAGGACTCCACGAACAAGGGAGGAGGAGACTTCACGCTGTGTGAAGATCTCTAAGCGCTGCGGATCCTCACGGACCCAGTGCATTTGAAGCAGGCTACGGAGATCTGATCAATCTCTAGCCTCTCCCCGTCGCCGATAGAATTCCTAGACGTACCCCTCCCATGCGCTACGAACCGAACCCACGGAGCCTAGCAAACTTCATGTGGATGAGTGAACGGAAGAACCCACGGAGCCTGACAAACTTCGTGTGAGCCCTTACGATCGGCCTCAGAGCTCTTCTACCCGGGTTCGAGTCCTGCAGGTTTATTTTCTCGTCACCGGAACCCTATGCGACGTACCCTCGTGTTCTGCAGGTTCGAGTTTTTGTTTTCTTTTCTCTTTCTGTAACTGCAACTTAATCAAGCTTTCCAGCCTACACCATTGCCATCTCGGTGTAAGTAAACAATCTTTTAAACTACCGATACGCGTCCGTGCCTAATTCCAGAGCGAAGGCCTTCCCTCTCCGCCCCCGTGTGCCCGGGCTGCTGGCCACAGCCCACGTGCAGCGCGAAAAAGGGCTCGGGGCGCTCCCGGCCCGCACAACACTGTGGCCTTCTGCAGCAGGAGGGGTGGAGAGTTCCCTTTCCCTTTCTGTTGGATAGACTGATGGTGGTGGCCATCTCCTGAGAATTGGTAGATCTGAGTTTGACTCTTCAGTGTAAACAGACCTAGAACAGTGTTTTTTCTCTTCCTGTGGAAGTGGTTTAAATATTGGATGACAATATTGGTATGCACAATATTCACTCCTGTCCTTATATTGAATCCAGTGCTGTTGATGTGAATGAGGCATGTATTTTATGTTCCTACTCTGGGGGCTCTCTAGAGAGTTAGACAGGGTTTATGCATCTCCCAGCAACAATTTTAATTGCAACAGAGTTTATGTGGGACATACATGAATCACCTGAAATACTTCTAATCATACCCCAGTGTAGATGCCTAGTGTAACATCCTTCAGGGAGTGATGGTGACAGGTCTTCAGCCCAAGAAGACCTGTCAACTTTGTCTCCAAAGGCAAAACTAGGTGTAGCCATTTGGATTTTTTCTACCCTTACACCCCTGCCTGTTCCACCTGTCAGAAGGAGGGGTTCATGAAGGCTGCTTTCATCTCCATCCCAATCATACAGGAGGAAGTCCTTTTCTCCCATTTCTCCTCAGAAGGAGCTCCTCAGAAGAAGCTGGATTAGCTATTTCCAGTCTTCTGTGAGCAGGAGTGATAGGTCAGCTTCACTAGCCATGTATATTGCTAGGCATGGCTAATGTAACTTATTTTATACATCACAGCAGATATGTTTGCAGATACTCATGCTCAAAATACCCAAGGGATCAGTTTGGATTCTGTCCTCAAAATTCAATCCCTTTAACATTTGTGTGGTGCAGAATTTGAGGGCAGTCTTGGCCCATGTCTAAAAGGTTATTGTGTTTTTAAAATTCATAGATTGTTAGGGACTGGAAGGGACCTTGTAGATCATCGGGTCCAGTCCCCCTGCACTAGGCAGGAAAAGACAACTGGGATCAAGTGACCCCAGCAAGGTGACTGTCCAGTCTCCTTTTGAAGATTTCCAGAGTAGGTAACTGCATCACCACTGGAGGGAGTTTATTCCACAGTCTGGACACCCTGACCATGTAGGAGTTTGGTTGATAGAGCCTGAAGCGGCCTTCCAGTGGTTTGTATCCATTGTTCCTGGTCTTCCCCAGGGGTGCCAGCTGTTCACTGAATTCTTGATGTACTCCCCTGATGTAGCGGTAATCTGCTACCAAGTCCCCTCTCAGCCTTCTTGTCTGTAGGCTGAAGAGGCCCAAGTCCCTCAGCCTCTCCTCATATGGCTTGTCTTACAAGTCCCTGATCATATGGGACTTGAGCATCTGTCCAGTAGAGATTAAATTGAGATGATAAACTCATTCTATGTAGGCCAACAGTCAGTCAATTCTGATCTAAGTTGGGTTTGAATCCATTACCTAGCTATAGAAGGCTCCATATCTAGATACCACTCCTCTGAACAGCTTGAAATAAAGCAAATTAACACAGTTAATTGGATGGGAAGTCCATCTTGAGGCAAATGAACAATGCAACAGGAGGACTGGCTTAATAGATAGAGGTACTATAGGAAATAATTTTAGCCCTATTCTATTGGCAGCTTTCATGTGTTGTTAATAATGTATGCAATCCAAAACATTAGTACTTTTATACCTTTTTATACTTTACTTATGATAGGGTAAAACTATGTATTATTCTTATTATAACCAATAATAGCTTATCAGTACCTCAAGAGAGTCCAGTTCTTTTTCCCTTGTCTTTGCTTGCATATAATAGCTCAAAGAAATTGTGGAAAAAAATCTTATTTATATTACAATTCAAGTCCTTTGCCTTTTTTTCTATTTGTTTTTTGCAGTACTTGTTTAGAAAACTTCAGAAATTTTCTGAGAGTCATTCAGACATGAGTTTTACCACCAAATGAGTCACAGAAGCATTTAGGCATAAACAGAGTTTATTACATCTGTGACTTCTTTCTTCACACTCCTCAGCAACAAGATTCAAGATGTTTCTGTCTTGGAAATGTCAAAATTCAGTTTTCTTACAGGCAGAAAACAAACTATTTCTGTCAGTTGTAAGGGACATTTTTTCTTGTGGGAATGTACATTTCCATTAGGCTTGGAGCTCCAGGGTTTTGTTGTGGTGTTTTGTTTTTTTTTAACCTATTTTCTAAATCTCAGAAGTGAAGTAAGAGGTGCTACTAGTAGCGTTTTTTTCCCTTCAGTTCAACCTGTCTCTCAGGCCACATCCAGACATGCAGAGGTGTGCGCTTGCAGTGGCACAAGTAGCTGCAGCACACACCCTCACATGTGCTTCATTGTGGAACAAATTGTCCCGCAGTGGGCAAACTGCCCTGTCCCAGCTCCTCCTGGTGCTTCAGCCAGGGAGAGCTAGAGGCTGGGGTGAGCACTGGCGCTGGGCCCAGCCATCTTACCTGGTGGCCTGGAGCAGCAGGGGCACAGGCTGGGCAGTGCAGAGATCTAACCAGCAGCCAGAGCATTGCTCTGGATGGCTTCGTCTCCATGCATGCTAACACACACGTTGTGTTGTTTTTTGCTCTGTTTCTTTCCTTTTTTTTTTTTTTGCTATCTGTAAATCCCAGTAGCAAATTTTGGCCCCACACTGAAAATTTGCAGTGCGGAACATGTTTTAACTTTTGTCATGTACAGTTTGTGGCACCACAAAGAGGTCTGTGGTGTCACAAACTGCACACCCCTGCATGTCTGGATGTGGCCTCAGTGTCCTCTGATGGCATGCCTGCCATACTGCAGAGTTCTCTGTGTTCTACCCCCACAACCAGAGGCTGACAATCTTTTGAACTCCTTAAATTCTTTATATATTTTCTGGAAGACTGTCAATATTCTGCCTCTCCCTCCAGTTTGGCCATTAGGTGATAAAGAGACAGTCTTCACCAGAGCACCTACTCAAAGTAAAACTTTTGTTCCTTTAGCTCAGAGGGAGATCAACAATAACAAATGATGGAACATATTTATTAGTAACATCCATAGATGCCTGCTTCTGTGCCTAATTCCTCCCTGGATTCACCACAGATTTCTGCAACCACGTTGATGGGCTGTACTTCTTGGTTTTTTGGCAGTTGTATAATACAGGTTCTGCATGTTTTTTTTCTTGAAATTTTTTCCCTAGCAGCAAACCCTGAACAAATCAAATTGGACCTCTGGCAGACATTGCATTTATTTCATGATTAATGTGTTGATTGCACAATAAATTGTAACATGCCACATGTTCGACCAGTTTATCATGTGATAAAAATGGCAAACCAGCCACAAAGACATTCCACATTAATTTGGGACTTCTTTGTGGCTGTTTTTTATTGGGCTTTAATTTGAATGTGTTGTATATTAAGGTGCTGGACCAGAGTCAGAAGAGTCTCCCTGGAGCTAGGCTATCTGTAAGTCCATTTAAATTTCCCAGCTTGTGGGGAGCCCAGCACTAGGGAGCCAGTCTGCAATGCTGGATTCCCCAGGTGCTCTTTGAATACTACAATCCAGTTTAAAGCTGGGCTGTATAGCTGAATGCCATTCAAACTCTGGCATGGTAGGACACATGCTTTTTGGGATCTAGGATAAAATTTTCTGCATTGGGCTATAGAACATGGTTTTAAATGATGAGATCATAGGAATTTTATCCTAGGTCCAAAAAATCAAGGTCTGGCATGGCAGAAAGTGCAATTTTTGGGATCTGGGCTAAAACTCTTCAGGTTCCATCTTGTATCTAAATTAAAATCTGCCAGGGGCCTTGGTTGGATGAAGAAGAAATGTGAGGTGTGGGACAGCCCATTGATAGTCTCATGGTGGTTTTAATATAGTAGGAAAGGCCCTATCAACTATGCCTTCTTCCCCCTTTTACTTTTTTCTCTGCTTTTTCTGAGTAGTCTTCCTGAAGACCAGCTCATCACTCTCACTTTTGGGGATGAGGCCCATGAGGTCAAGCCCATTCTGCCCAGGGAGATGCATAAGTCTTCCATTCTGGTATTAGGCAATGCACAATCTACTAATCCTGCTCTGTCCTTGGAGATTTACCTCTCCCATTTTCTCAACCAGCAAAGTTGCGTGAAACCTAATGTACTGGTACTTACACAATTTTAGGATTCAGCCATCTAAATGAACGTGTGCCCTGTTCAGATCCAGTTCATTTGGAAGAGTCTGCCATTGCTCCTACCTGACCAGAGGCTTTGGTGTAAAGTAAAGAATGGAGTGGTAGTTCTTACTTACTGCCCAATAGCTTAATGTTTAAGGCACTTGATCCAGAAATGGGAGACTGGGCCTAGGACCACTTCACCCTGAAAGGGGTTTGAACCTGCATCTTCTGCTTTCTAGGATGGTACCCTAACCATTAGGCAATCATCTAGACAGGGATGAGACTGTCCTACACCTCTCCTTTTGAAACTGGACCACTAGGTGGAAGGGAATGCAAGAAAAATCGGGCCAAAAGGCTAGCAGAGAAAAAGGAGTGTGACTCAGCAACCCAGTGGGAAGGGAATCCCTGCTAAAGGGGAGACCCGGGTTCTGGTCCCTGCAGGTGGGGCTGTTTCTGCTTTTAAAAAATGATGACAGTCTAATGTAAAATGCTTAAACAGTCTCAGAAGTAAGCAAGAAGGAAAGTGACTCTGTAGCACAGTTGCTTAGCTACTTAGCTGGCAGAGTCCTTTTTAGTCCCTGCTCTCATCACCCCAGTGACAGCATTTGATTATGGCATCAAACAGTTGCTATGTATGGTTTTTCTTCAGCTAAGGATTTGGGAACTTAAATTTATGTGCCCTCCCTGACTGAAAAGGATTGAAACAGGTGCTTTAGGTAGTCATAGTGGATTATTTCTGAGTATACCCAGTAGACCAAGTCTAGCTGGGTAGGTTAAGATGCAGGCACATAGGGAATTCCACCTTCATGGAACTTCACCTTTTGCATGGGGTAGAATAAGAAAATATTTAATGACTTGGATGCCTGAAACCTCATAAAAGCTGCTTAGATTACTTAGAGATAAATTAGGATTTTGTGAATATAATTTCATTTTGGTCTCATCTTCTCCTAGGTTTTTGCTGCCTGAACATGGATACTCCCAATACCTTACCTCATCTTTTTTATCTCTGTCTCCTTTCCATATAAGAAGGATAGGTCCTTGTCTCATTCCAGTATTTTTCTCTTTTTCTGCATGTATCT
The DNA here is from genome assembly GCF_000455745.1 of Alligator sinensis. NCBI lineage: Eukaryota > Metazoa > Chordata > Crocodylia > Alligatoridae > Alligator > Alligator sinensis. The sequence goes on along the minus strand of NW_005842681.1, from coordinate 162,950 downwards.
CCTTATATTGGTCTTGTCTGGTATCCCAGGCATTGCCATACTCCTGTTATCTTCTTTTCCCCCTACCCCTATACCTAGTTAAGGAGGTAGAACAGTACAGACAGTGACTTTATACCCCAATATCATATTCAGGTCAGAGATAGATTGGGGAAATGCAGAAGTGGGGGGTGGGATGAGGGAAGAGATGGGCATTGGTGATGTGTAGGTGGTGCATGCAGGTGTATGTGCACCCCCTGCAAAAAGGCACCACTGACACTGCCAGCGGCGCCTGTGGGTGGTTGCTGCTTGCTACCCCACCTCACTGGCAACATTGCCAGCGGTGTCTGCGGGCAGTCCCCGATTTCCGCTGGCTGCGGTGTCTGTGGGTGGTCGTCGACCACTGGTTGGCACTCGTGGCCACCTGCAGGAGCTCACCACTTGCTGCTGCCATGCTCCCACCACCAACAGCACCACTGCTGCCTGTGGGAGCTTGCTGTGCCCCACCCAGCTTCTGGGGACACACAGCATTCATTGAGATGGGCATAAGGCACAGAGGGATAAAAGCATTAAATAAAGAGATCAGCCTCAAAGCAAATATACAAAACACCTATTTGGTTTCTATTCAATGTAAAAAGAATATTCAGGTTATTTTAAAATTTATTTTTTGTCATGCCCCTACCTCCAAGTGTTTTACTTTGATATTTGAGTGTCATAGTTGCTCTTGAATGACATCTTGGTGAAGTTTTGGTTAGTTTAGACTTTGCTGATGTTGTTTAATGGGTACAGGATTTTTGAGTGAGTATAGGAAGTCTGACCTATAAAATGATGTTATGGGCATTGAGATCCTAACCCATTGTTACAGTCTTTATCTTATGCTGTTTGTGACATCAAACATGATTTGTGGCTCTTGGTGGAAAAAAGGAGCAGTAATGGATCAGGCTGTGCACTGCAAGATTAAATTAGCCAGTTACAACAAGTGTTTAGGGTCTGGTGAAAGGAATGAGGTCCTGAATCTGTAGCCATGAATGAGTTTTATGAAATTTATTGACAAAGAATTGGGTGTCATAATCCAGAGAAGAAGATAATAGTTAAATACACTCAAATCAATCATGGAATAATGACCCCATTCTTCTTCTCTTGACTATGACATATACCTCAAATGACCTTTTTCTCAATGATTTTTTTGTAGATTAAGAGGTGATTTTATTCTCTTAAAGTTCCCACTGAAAGCTATACCAAAAGAGATTAAGAAGTATTTTTTCAAGAAAATCCAGATTAAATCTGTAGACTATCAGTGTCTTTGAAAATGGCAGAGAGCGTTAAAGACTCCTTCCACTTATGAAGAAGTGAACTAATCTTTTGTCTCTCTCTAATTTATGTATCTCTAATAAATTTCCAAGTTATGTTTTGGAAAAAAGCAATTCTATGCTAGAATTATATTGAAACATCTCTCTAGTTTTCAATGAGCTAACTTTTAACATAAATGATCCCAGTTTCAGTGTAACTCATTAATTTTAGTATCTATAGTATTTATTTGTGATCATATGATTTTATTTTTAAATGGTTGAAACGTTTTTCTTTTGCCTAAGGACAATTTTGACAAGCAGAATGATTCAGCAGAAAGTTATATTGCATGCAGAAACACGTATTAGTGAAATTATTTTTTAAAATTTACTCATCAGAGTTTGACCTTTCAGATGCAGGTTTTTTTAGCTAGTGCTTTGGAAGGTATCTGGAGATATCAAAACAAATGGAAAGCCATCAGTGTTAGGGAGCTTAGTGATCGAGGTAAGTGGCTTGAGTTCCTACACAGAGCTGCTTAAAGCTAGAGTTGGCCAGAAAAACATTTATAGAATTGTTTTCCATTTGAAAATGCATATCATCAAAATCAAAAACACTGTGCAGAATTGTGTCAATATTTCCAAACTTGTGTTTTGGAGAAAAAAGGGAAAAACAGCTCTGATAATGTAAAGGCATCTGATTTTGACTCTGTCAGAGTACAATATTTTAGGGTTTTACAAAATAACTTTGTCTTTCAAAATGTTTTAAACTTAGTATTATATTACTAAGTTTATTATATACAATATTGTATAAACAAAACATGAAATCAAAACAAAACATGTTTTGTTTGAAACAAAATACTTTAATACAAACTGATTTTCAAGGAACCTTTTTCATGGAAAAGATTGACATTTTCTAGTGTTGTTCTGAATCTCAAAATTTTAAAGTTTGGTGCCCTGTGCAAAGCAGGAATCCTGATCTTTGCTGAGTTCTACTTAAAAGAAAATGGTCTCTGAAAACCACAATATATGATACTTTAGTATATGAAAAACCTTTAAATCTTTCTGGATAAAAATAACCCTCCCTGGGTGTGTCTACATGTTCTTTAATGCACCATAATTATGGCTCATTAAGTTTAGTACCTGTAATAATAGCTAATAACAGGTACTAACTTGTGCCATAACGGCACATGTTTTTGTGATGCTAATGCAGAGTAATTCTACTGAGCATTAGCACATTAGCACAGTTTTTGCCTTCCACGCCAATGTGCAGTAGAATTAGTCTACTGAGCATTTAGCATCTTATGTAGACAAGCCCCCTGTCTCCCCTAAAACCTTCAGTGGACTAAATGCAGCTCCAGTATCCAAATGGATGTAGCTGTGTCTGTTGAGAGGCCATAAAATCATAGAAAAGTAGAGCTGGAAGGGATCTCTAGGAGACATTAGTCCAACCCCCTGCCTGAGGCAGGATCATCCCATCCCTATACAAACTATCCTACACAAAACATTGTCAAACCTCATAGCAAAACTACACAGTCAACCCACATACAACACAAGACATAACACCTACTCTACCATAGGTAAAACACCCTACTCTACCACAGGGGGACCATGGTGGCCAACATCCTGTTCTTACGAAGATTGTTAAAATGTGCTCAGGGAAAGA
>NW_005842681.1:159463-159994 GCF_000455745.1 Alligator sinensis | reverse complement strand
TAACATCCCCTACTATAGAGGAAGGCAAACCCCTCCACAGTCCATAGCAATCTGACTAAGAGGTAAGATTCCTTTCTGACCCTAGGTAATATTCCCTCAAAAACTGTGTGGTGGTGAGGTGGGGTCCAAAGCTTGATGAGCTACTGTATGGCCATCTGAAACAGTCATGAAAACCAGGAAAGGGGACCAAACAGCTAGATTCTCTGCACCGAACTGAGAGGGCGCACCCTGTTTGAGGCGCCACAGACCACACGTGGCACATGTGCCCCTGTTTGCTGCGCTGCTATTTTGCTGTGTGGTAGGTTTTTTGACACTAGGAGACCTTGGTGTCAAAAAACCCCACTGCTACAAATAGCAGCGCAGCACATATGATAGCAGTGTGTACTGCCAGAAACTGGAGCCTGGCCAACCAGAGCCACACTCTAGTTGCCAGCCAGTTTCTGAGCAGCTATTTCAATGCTGATGCTGCCCTGGAAGGCCCCCAGGACCCCAGGTAGGGCTGCTGGGGCCAGCACATGTGCTAACCTCAGC
>NW_005842681.1:147506-159432 GCF_000455745.1 Alligator sinensis | reverse complement strand
TACACTTACCCCTATCCCTCTACCTTACTTAGCTCACTTTGCTATGCACCAGAGTGCATGTTGCAAGGGAGTGCCCAGAGACAAATAATAGTGGCACAAATGCATGCTGCTGCTATAAGTCCCATGGTAACTATGTGCTCCTGCACATGCATGCTTGTTGGGATGTGTTCAGAGAGTGCAGAAGCATTACTGACAATCTGCAAGCTTTTTACTGACAGCCATACCTTTTTTACTTATATGTGTTTTATATAATATAAAGGTAACACTTCTGCCAGGCCCTGCCCTGCAGTCAGGCCCAAGTTAGAAAGGCTGGGTTCAAATTTAGGGGTTTAACATCAACAATAGTAAAACAGTAAAATAGTTTGGTTGTCAGTGAAAAGCTTATACTGTAGTTAAAAAAATATCCTTGGGTTGGCAATCATGCTTGACTGCAGCAATGATTTTACACTGTCCTGCCCCCCACCGCTCCCGCCCTGCCAGGAGCCCCCTACTCCTTTCCATGCCCTGACATCCCCAGTTGCACCCTGAACCATACTGTCCCCCCAGCCCACCACACAGTCTTAACCCCGCTAGTCCTCCTTCTCCTGTCCTGCCACAGGCCAGGCATAGCTGGTGAACTGTGAGGAAGGTGGGGCAGGTGGAGTGTCACACCAGGAGCAACCCACCACCTTGCTTCTCCCCCCACAACATGGTGCTGCAGGGAGTGGAGGAGCTGTAAGGAAAACTTCCTCCTTGTTGCTTCTCACCCTCCTGTTGCTCCGGCAATGCGACCCTGCATGCAGGGCTGCAGTGAGGGCAATGGAACAGGGCTGTGCTCCTCAAGGCAGCGACAGGCACAGAAGGCAGATCGCATGGGCAGCAAAGGGAGCGAGAAGTGGCAAGGAATCCCCATGTGGCCCTACTGTGGCCAGCTGTGTCAGGTCATACCTGCCGGCTCTGTAGGCCCTGGGGGAGGGAAGCAGGATGCGAGCTCGAACCTGCAGCCTGCACCTGCCCCGGGTACAGATCTGTGGGGCGCCAGTCCCTCCTGCCTCCCAGGAGTGCATGCGGCAGCAGGGAACAAGCCCTTCCTCCTCCCCTGCTGTTCTGCAGGCTGATTGGGGCGAGTGCATGTCTCTGCATGTAGCACCCCCTGTCTTTCTGCCTTCCTCCCAATAGCTCCTTACCTGGGCTGGGGGGTCAATATAGGTGCCCCGCTGCCCACTTAAGTAGTTATTGCAATCCATTCAAACTGATCAAGTGTTTCCACTGCTCATGCACCACTGGGGTGGTAAGGAGATTGCCCCAAGGTGCCTTACTGTGCATATACCTAGTAGACTGAACCAGCATAATCATGACAGCATTGATCATGTCATTTTGAAACTGGTGGGGCAGCACCCTACCATCCCCTATTGACCATCCACCACTGCCACAGGCCCTCACAGAAGCCCACCTACAAGCCAGCAGTATTATAGGAAACCTGAGACATAGCAACCACATCACATGGGTGAAAGGGTGGCCCTGCAAGATGCTGAGCTCCTGCTCAGATACCAGGTGGTGCTGCTGTGCTCTGCCTGTTGGAGCTTCAATCAAGCTGCAGCTTCTCAGTGTTTTTACAGACAGCTAATTGTTTTTTAACAGACATACTGGGCATGTCTATAAGAGATGCTTACTGTGGAGCTGCCTAATTAGCTCCACAGTACAGTCTCAGCATCTACACACTGCAGTACAGGCTGCATTAAACAAATAAAGACTCCGTAGGTTAGTACTTGGCAACACAAGTACTATTGTATGGTGATATTATTTAGTGTGCTGCAATGCATATGTAGATGCTGATGGGACTGGCTGAGGCATGAGGGAGCGTTTGACAGTTTTCTTTATTGGCAGTCACTAAATTTACTGACAGAGCCAACTACTAACACTGGTGTTTTCTGATAAAATAAGTTATATTATATTTAAACTATTTGTTATTGTCTTTAATAGGCTAATGTATTGGTCTAGATTGAAAAAAAGATAGTTAAGAAAATCAATCGAGGAAATATATCCCTATTGTTTGTATGTATGATATATCCCTAACTAACTAAATATATTTCTATTTTCCTAAATAACTTTATTGACTTAAATGAAGTACTTCTGTCTGCACTTTTATGTCTGATAAACTGAATTAATCCAACTAGCCACCTCAATATCCAGAGCCAGTTAGGAAATGACTTTTGAAAGTTTCTAGTACTGATTTGGGATGAAAAGTTAGAAGTTGATAATGTTTATGAACTGAAAATCAGAAAAAAGCTCTTCAAATCAATTAAAATATTTTGTTTATAGTTTTAGAATGTTTTTCCTATAATTCCCTTAGATTTCAAAACAGGAAAGTATTTTGAAACATAAAGTTGGAATTTTTTATTTCCAGAATGAAACATTTGAATGATTAAAAACATATTTTTAATTTTTTATAATTATTACAAAAACAATTACAAAAAGTTATTTACAAATTATTTTAAATGTTTGTAAAATTATTTTTACAACATTTTTTATTCAAGAAATTCATCAAAGCCCATTCTTTCTGGCAAACAAATTCAGTTTACATAAATCAGCATTTCTCAGTGAAAAAAGTTTATTGTGGAAATAGTGACTAATGGTAAAGAGAACTCTTTGACTGCTTAGATTGTAATTGGGAAGACATTTTTTTTTCTGAAATGAGTAACTTGTGCCCTGTTCCTCCATCTTGAATAAGTTGGTTGCTGCATCTTCCATGTTTCAAAAAGGGCTAGGTCTGTAATTTTTAAGAAACTGTGAACAAATTACCTGCGTAATTTACCAAAACGCTATAAAAAGATGGTAAAGCTCTAAACTTTTGGAGGAAGCTTTAAGCTTTGGTAATGTTATTGTTTATTATGTGTAATGCAGTAGTTCCCTGTCATAGATGAAGGCCCCATTGTGCTAGGTGGTAGCTGAAAGGGGCCTCCCAGACCATCAAGTTCAGTCCCCTGCATTGGTAGGCAATTGTGACGGGCACCAAGTCTGCCCCATCACAGAACTTCGGGGGAGTGAAGGAAAGCAGAAAACTTACCTTAGCACCCAGTGCCAGGAGGAAAGGGGCGGGGCTACCCAGATGGGGGGGAGGGGGAGAGAGACCGGGATGAAAACAGAAACAAAGAGAGCAGCACTTGCGAAGAGAGAGGGGCGAGAGTGCGGCTGTGAGAGACAGCAGATGGCTGGAAGGATTTAAAGGGGAAGTAACCCAGATTTAGCTGGAAAAAGAGGAGAAAGCAACCCAGAAGAAACCGGGAAAAACTACAAGAAAGAGAAAAGGGAATGTAAGAAGGGTCCTGGAGAGAGACTTACCTGGGAAGATGAAGTGAGTTAACAAAGGGGGACTTTGAGTCAGTGAGTCTCATACCTGAAGACATCGAGTAACATCCCAGAGACTTAAAATTAAGAGAAAGGAATGAGAGTGGATGAAAACTAACAAAGAGGAGAGAACCCCACAGTGTTGATATCAGTAGTAACTACAAGGTGACCTAGAATTGCTATTTGCTTGGGACCCGTGCGGAGGAGAACGGGGCAAGCAACCAAGAAATTGAGTTCTCCAAGAGAGAGGGAACTAAATATATATAAGATGTTATTTATTTAAGAGAGACATAATAGTTGTGCAGAAGAGTGATTTTTGTTGAACTGCAGACATGATAATTTCCTCATCTCTCAGGACCGTGTTTATTTCTGTATCTTATTCCATCAAAGTCGTGGCGGGCGAGAAATAAAGGAAAGTAACCAGTTCATATTAAAACAAGAGATGGTGATTTATTTTGTGAGTGTAGCTTAACTCTCACAGCAATCATTTACCCTCGCTTTTAACAATCAGTTTTGCACCGTGATGCGTGATGACACCCACTAATCTTGCAGTCCCTCTAAATTGGTGCCTGGGACTGGTGTCTTGTTTACCCTCTCCTGGTTACTTTACCAGTCCTTATTTCAAACTGTCACACACAAATGCAAGGCACAATACCCAAAACACCAAGAACACCTTATAACATGCTGTAGGTAAAAGCAGGGGAGGGTACTGCCAATACACTGCCACAGCAGCAGCAGGGAAGCAGTTGGTTAATATGTCCTCAGAAGGTCCTAGCAGAAGGACCAAACCTGAAGCTACAGTGGGTGGCACCCCCTACATTCCTTGCCAATCTAATCTGGGGGAAAATCCCTTCATGACCATACATTTTCTCAACGATATGGCTCTGAGCAAGACCCTCTAGGCAGGAACCTCTGGGTTGTCTAAGTACTAATCAAGAGCATCAGCACATTTCAGTCAAAAAAGGCTCCAGCCACAGTTGTGGACAACAGAAAGTGCTTCATGAGGCAAAAAGAAAAACCCTAAACCAGAAGACTAGCATAATCATAAGGAGGGAAAAAAATCCTTCTTGGCCCCAAAAACTGGTGATCAGCAAAAACCCTGAAGCATGGGATTATCAGATGCTTTCCACATTACAAGAGCTACTCGTAGATCATAACCTGAGGACTGTAAATGCATGACTCCACATATCACAGTCAGTGATTGTTGAGCCAGAGTGCTCTATTCTGCCATATCATCCTTTCCATAGACTTGTCAAGTTCGATCTTACGGTGATTCACATTCTTTGCCTCTAGTACTTTGCTTGGTAAATTCTTCCAAAACTTCACTCCTCTGATTAAAATGTTCTTCTAATTTTAAAGTTAGATTAATCTGTAACTAGTCTGTAACCATTTGAACTTGCTCTGGTAGTGCAGTGAACTTACAATCTAAATGAAACCACCGCATGTCAGCCAGTTCTGCATTGAGTGTGATTTATCTGACATTAGGACTGAAAAAAATTACAAGACGGAAATTTATACTGTCTTAAAAAATTCTGTATTCAAATTTTGCTTGTACATGGATTTACAGGCATTTTGAAGCACTGTTAGTCGGCAGGCGGGGGAGGGGTGTGGTGGCGCATAATTTAGCTAATTAAGCCAAAACCATTAAAATGCAAGAATTGCCAAGCATTATACATAGTTATTTTAGTTGCCTGTTATTCTAAGGTCTTGCTTATGCTTGCTTATTAAAAACAGTTTAGTTAAATTCATGTAACCATTTGTGTCAATGCCTTTACTTACTAATTCAAACTATACTGAAATATACACATATCTGTTGCTAAAGCTTCATTTACTCTAGAGGAATCAACTGATCTAGTTAAATTAATTTAACTAGTTTAATATAGACAAATCAGTGCAAAAATAATATATAAACCTGTCCTAAGCATTGGGAAGGATAGGCCATCAGTTTCTGCTGTGGAAACGATTTGCTTTTTAATAAGGATAATAGTTTAATGAAGGAAGTAAGCATTCATATAACACACTGAATAAATCCATTTTTTTGGTTAATAACAGCACTATTGCATGCTAACCTTGGAGAATTCAATTAAACTTTTCTCTGCTACGAGAACCAGTTCAGACCTTGACATTCCTGCCTGTATAGAGCCTTGCATTTGTCAAGGACCATGGGGATCATCTTTGCAGAGTTGTTCTGAGTACAAGGATTCATCATCTAGATATACTTGAAGTATACCACAGTAATGATTTTTCCATTAGAAACCAGGAATCTCTCCAATTCTTCATATTCCATCCTTGGTAAAACACAATATTGTGTCTAAGCTCTGAAGAGATTACATTTTCTTCTCTTGGGATCTTCTAGAGGATGTGATCTGTAGCTGAAGAGAAATAAAAAGTATGCCATTACCTGAGTTTTCTTGTTGCCTTTCATGTTTCAACATCATAACTTTTGTTGTGGTATCTGAACTCTGAGCTAGTAGTGCTTGCTTTTACTCCTACCAGAGGATTACTTTATGGGTTCTTCATTTCTTCCCTAAAACTTCCTCTTTGTCTCCCTTATACATACCACTTTCCAGTAGACAGACGAAAAACATCATCTGGTTCTGTTATTCAGATCATAATTATCTAATGGCCGTAGTTGCTATGGTCTCTAGTTTTTACAGCTTAGAAGCAGGGTTTGGTCTGACCACATATGAGGCATTCACAGCTTTCAGCTAAGTATTATGCAACAATCCAAAAGTGGGACGCTCACTTTACAGACATGTAGGAACACGCATTTGCCCCAAATAATTTGAAAACTTAAGTAGACAACATACCTGTAAAGAATATACAAGGGAGAAGAATGCAATACAAGACTTGCTGTTCTGAGGTGTGCAGTGTATTTTCTCAGGTGGTATCTGGTTGCTGTTGCTTTTGATTTCCAGGCTGCTGAAATCTACTTGTTCTGGAAGGCTGATGCTAGCAAGCTATCTTCCAGATTTAGAAGGCAACACAGAAAACAAAGCTTGGATATGTGTTTGGTGACAAAGCTCAGAAAGGTTTATTGTTTCCGAACAGTACACCAGGTGGTGTGATTAACAGTCAGTCCAACATACTGAAGCTTGTCCTTCACAGGTAGAGACACCACACATTATTCACACTCTTCTAGGTCTCCATAATGGAGAGGTCCGCAACCCATGTATTTGCATACCTCCTGTCTTGTGCCAGTTCTTTCATAGATTTCATAGACATTAAGGCTGGAAGGGACCTTCTAAAATCATCGGGTCCAGCCACCTGCCGAAGGGGCAGGAAGTCAGCTAGGGTGGCAGGATCCCAGCAAGATAAGCATCCACATGTTTCTTAAAAGCGTCTGGAGTAGGTGCTTGCACCACCTCTGGGAGGAGTCTATTCCAGGCCTTGGAGGCTCGGACAGTAAAGTAAACCATGCACTGTGCTGCTGCCACCGGCCGCACAGCTCTAAGCATGGCTTCACGGCGGCGGGAGGTTTTGGAGGCAGAGGCAGTCACCACTGGCAGCATGGTGGTGGCTGGGCGGCACGCAGCCATCTCCACCACCACCCTGTGCTGCACTGCTGCCGCCGGCCACACAGCTCTAAGCACAGCTCCGCGCCGGCGGCGGGAGGTTTTGGAGGAAGAGGCAGTCACTGCTAGTCAAATTGCTGGCATGGTAATACGCGATTTGACTACATGCGATTTTCACCTTACGTGCTGACTTTAGAACATAACCCCTGCGTAAGATGCAACTGACCTGTATAAATGCTTTCTGTCTTTCTGTCAACGTTCATCTCTACTTGTTTTGTTTGCCAAGTTTACTCACCTGCACTTTGGTTCTTGGTATCTTTGTCTCATTAGTGAGTTCTAATTTTTACATCTGTCCTTGAGTTTTTTAGCTGCTGTTTTCATACTCTCTTCCCTTTGGTTCATTAGTGTGCTTTTTGTTATTATTTTTCTTTCTTATCAGGTCATGAGGCCCCTTTCTCCTATGCTGCTTTTTGGCACCATAGCTTACTATATCTTAGCATAACTGTGGCCTGGAATCACCAGAACTCCTACACTTATTATTTATTCATTTTTAAAATCTGTTCTGCCTACCTGCTATTTCTGTGTATTTTAGCCTTTTCTGTTTCTCTCTCTCACTCACTGGTGTTCTGGCTCTCTGTGTGTCCATCCTGCCTCTTACCTCCCCTCTCATTTTCCCATTATAATCCAAGACAAAATGGCCCTACATATTCTAAACTATGTCTACATAAAGGGACAATCTACTGGCTGGGAATTGCTGGTTTTGTGCATTTTGCGCAGGGAGCACCATTGGCATGCTGTGACAGGGAGCCAGAGGCTCCTGCTAGTTTAACTAGAGAGTGCAGTAGCCAAGCCTGCAGTGTGGAGCTGCAGCACAAGAGCACAAGCTGGCCATTAGGCAAAGGGGAAACTCCTACGTGTGGCTGGGGAGTCACATGGCTGGAAAGGGTGGGGTTTAGAGCTATATAAACCCAGGGTCTAAGGCAAAAGGAGAAGTCTGGCTTTTCATACTGTGGGGGAAAGGAGTTTCTGGGAGAGAGGGACTACAGGAAACAGGCCCATGGACTCCCATGTTACCAAGGGGAGTTACATGGAGCAGCAAAAGGGGAAGTATGGCTAGTTGTGGGGTACTGACCCAGAGTGGGATAAAGTTTAGTTTTGGGTGTGGTTTTGGGATAAAGTTTAGTTTTGGGAGTGGTTTGCTTATATTTGTGTTGTGTTTAAGGCTAAGACTAGAGGGCTGGTTTGTGGCTATGGGGATGGTATGGAGGCCATGGGGACACCTGAGAGGTACCCAGAATAGAGCCCTGAGAAGATCAGAGACTTTAAAGGGACTGAGTGGCATGAGAGCAGCCTGGTTTAGGTCAGGCACCCAGAGGCCAGAGCAGTCTGAGAAGGCTGAGATTGAGCTGGAGCCCAGAAGCCAAGATCTGAGGTAGTGGACCTAGGTTGAAGAGGCAGAGAAAAGGGGGCAAAGCCATGAAGGCTGAATCCCACAACAGGGTTTGAGGCCTGACAGGGGCAAGTGTTGTGTTGGGGCTAGGGGGCCTCTCCAAAATGATACCAAGTACCATCTACAGGGCATGGCCATAGCTAGAGGGGAGGATAGAGGCCTCTCTCCAGTTGGTCACATGGAGCACAACACAGTTGAGGGACTGTAGGTCATTCTGGGACCGTGGGGCAGCCTCCCACAATGCTATAAAATCCATCAAGGAATGGCAGCCAAGTAAGAAATGAAAGGGTGCCTTGAGGAACCAGAGTGGGGCAGGAGTCACTGGGCCACCAGGGAGCATCACGGCTGCCCTTGTGGCCAGGACTTTGCTACACATACCCTCCACAGAACTGTGCTCACCTTATACTATGTAAAGACTTACCAACGCTAGGAAAATTTTCAGCTGAGGAGGGTTTATGATTTCTTAACACCATTGGGATTGGAGTGGGGCACAGGAACGAGCAATCTGAATCTAAGATGGATGGGGAATACATTACCAGATGGCTTTATAACTAATACTTTTTAGGCAGAACTGAGCAAGTAGCTCTCTGTAGGATTTAATGGACAATGAAGATAGAGATAGGCCCTAAATCAAAACTGTGTAGGTATTTAGACATGAAATTACACATGCAGTCTCATTGCTTTTATATTTCATGCTGTATTATATGCATGGGTTCCAGTCATGACTCGGGTTCCACTGAACTAAGACAGAAAGAAGGCAGGGTGGCACCTTAAAGATTTACTGTCTCATTTGGCTGAGCATGATGCCATCCATGAGTAGAAAGAAGCAATTAGCCATCTTAGTCTGAAGTCAGGCAGAAGGCAGGGCAGGGTTGTCTTCTGCCTGACTTCAAACTTGATGTAGCTCACTACTTCTCTACTCACTAATCTAAACATTATACAAGCATCTATGCAGATATTGACCCATATCCTGAGTTTGTACAAATCACTGATATATACTTGCTGAGGGTCTGGATCTTATGGTTTATTTGATGCCTTATTTGTGCCATAAATAAATTCAGATGCCAGTGACCACTGTTCACTACAAAGCTCACTGAGATTCAAGATGATATTCTAGAATAAAAAGGTTCTGTATCCCATTACCAGCTCTGAATAACGTTCAATCTCCATTATGAACTCAGAAGACAGACAACAGGCTTTCTTTTGATTTTTCCCATCCAAGTCAGAGATACCCGTAGGCTGGCTTTCTGTGCTATAGCCATAAAAATTTAAAGAATAAATTAATCTTCATAAACTGTGAGATTTAAAGTTTAAATTCAGAGAAAAATGTGATTGAAAAACTAGGAGAAGTCTGATTAATTTTTGCCAAAGCTTTTAACTTATAACATTTTGCAACCTTTTTATAGACTAACAGGGGAAAAAAAAATCAAACATGGAAGAAAATTATTCAAATAAAAAACAGGAGGAAAGAAAGGAAGCAACACATCACTTTTTAATATTTCAGTTAGATGTCTTTGGGGAAAACATTACAGAAGAGAAAATGATGGGTCAACAATCTTTAAAGAAGAGAAAATGAAATGCTATTTTAAAAATTCTTTTATTCTTGGTCGATTATGGAACGTTATAGAGCTTTACAGATGAAAAAGCAGCTGCTTCCACTCTTCCTGAGTGCTCTCTCCAAACACCACTGGGGTATACTTTTTTCTTTTTTATGTCACATTGATCTTTTCTTGTTCCTCCACTTCTAACATACCATTAGATTCCAATGAGTGCCTGCAGTGAACAAGAAGACAAGGTTCTCTTGGGTAAACCCTCATTAGGCTTTTAGTGATATGGCATACAGTAGAATAGACAAGATCACGACTTCCTCTTTAAGGATATTTTAAAAGGTAGAATTATTGAATTATTATTTTTAGTATTTGTACTAAAGTAGCATGTAGGAGCCCTGATATAGATGAGGGCCCCATTCTGACAGATGAACATTTATGAACATTTATGAACATTTCTTAAGCGACAATCCTTGCCTCTAAGAGGGATTCTAGGAGAATAAATGTATTATAGACAAGAGAGGAGGAGAGCGAAAGCAGCATTATCTCAGCTTTATATATAGGGAACTGAGACTCAGAAGAGCTTAAGAACTTTGCCTAAAACCAGCTCTAAAACTCTGAAATTAGGAAGTTAAGATCAATCTCCTGTTTCAATTAACTCACCTTCTCTCATTCATTATTGAGATGTTAATTCCTGCCTCCAGCTGACCCATGATGCTGCCTTCACTGCTAATACAGTTTTCTGATTGAGCAGTCTTTCTATTATATCTGGGAGGAGCTTCCCCTATGCAGCTACAAAGTTGATTTATTCTCTGTAAAATCTTTCCTTAAAAAGCTCTGTTATCATAATGCCTACAAAACTCCTGACACCAGTCAAAGTGCTGGCATGCTGATACCACAGCTATGTGATCAGCAATAGTCTGTGGTATCAGTGGTCTCATTGGCTAGGTACACACATTCAAAAAGCCTGAGGTAGAATTGTTTAGGTTACACAGATTTCTGTAAGTGGCATAGTTTAGATCGGGGCAGGCAATGGGTAGCCCCATCCCTTGATAGGTGCCCCGCCCACTGGTCACAATCTTGGAGCCAGAAGTCCCACCCCTAACCTCTGACCTTTCCCACCGGAAGTCCCTCCCCTTGCCCCTGGAAATATTCCTTTGGGGAAGAGGGTTTGCCATCTTAGGGACCCCTCCCCCCCAATTATATACTATAAATCAAACACCCATAGTTAATATATTTTAATTTAATTACAAATATATTTTTGTCCTGATTTGTTTGTGTTTGTGCTGTATATGTAGAAGTGATTGCATAATAGCTGCAAAATGCCTCCTGCTCCTTCCTGCCAGGGAGGCAGAGCAGCCCTTATGGTGCCACTCAATGCAGAGGAGGAGGAGGAGGACAAGGGGGGCTTGGCTCCCACTGCCTTCTTGTTGCTGCATTAGTGGCGGTGCTCACGGTGCCACATACAGGAGCGGCCACTGCTGCCACGGTGCTCCTGCCACACCTGGCTGCTGCATGCCGCCTCCCCACGTGGCTGCTGCTGCCAACCCCACACCTGCCACTGTTCCTGGGTGCCATGTGCACCTTGGCCTGGTGCGGGGACGGTGCTGAGTGGAAAGGCCACAGGGCAAGTGGTGCTCATGTTGGCTACAAATGTCCAACTCGGGATCCTTAAAATTCTAGTTTATTAGGCGGATTGAAACACTGTAATCATAAACCTTGGGGCTGGTCCCCACACACACACACATGCACACACATACACACACACAGTAGCAGGCTACAGAGTCAGGTATACCTATCCTACAAGTGCTGGAGTCTGTCGTTGAGGCTTCTTTCAGCGTGGTGTTATCTTCCAGAAGGGGGTCGCCGGCTGGTCCTTCTGGCTGGACAGGTCTGGTCGAGTTGGAGATCAAGAGGGCGCCACTGAGGGTCACTTTTCACTGCCTTTTATCTGTCCCTGGCAGACTTTGGTGACTCCCCAGTTTTCAGGCTTGCCCAATCCAGGGGTCATTGACCCTCGTGGGACTTCCCCCCCCCTCGGTGGCTACTGGACGGCATCTGTCAGCCCCAGGGGTCGTCCGCATGTA
>NW_005842681.1:137457-147393 GCF_000455745.1 Alligator sinensis | reverse complement strand
GTTACACATTCAATCACTGATTCACTCGCTCTTTCAGGGGCCAGCCTGATACAGGGAAGGATAGTTTGATTCCTGCCCTTGTTAACATTGTTACAATGTATAATTTACTTATGAAACTAAACACATTCAGTTGAAAGTTGAAAGGTGAGGAGTATAAAATATAAACTACAAATGCCATGGCACACAAATAGATAAAAATACCAAACTACAAGGGGAGATACAAAATGCGCACGCACAAATTTTAAAACACAATTCCTTATCTTAAAGTGAAAGAGAGAAGAAGGAAGAAAAGGTAGAAAAAGAGGAACATATCCAAAGAGGGGAGAGCAAATGCAGGCAAGAGAAAAAGGGGGCTTTCTGCTACACTCAGGCTGCTGGCACAGGCCGCCGCAAAGCTGAGTACTTAGTTCCACAGTTAACGTCTCAGTGCCTACACACGCAGCCCTATTAGGCCACAGTAAACTAATAAATTCTGCCATAGGATCATACTTGTAAATACAGTATTAGCCTATGGTGAACTTTTTTAGTGTGCAGCAACGCAAGTGTAGATGCTGATGGGGCTGGCCGGGGCATGAGGGTGCTTAAGTGTGGGGGCTGCCTTCTGGCTAGTCCCACACTGAAGCACCCTTGTGCCCCAGCCAGCCCCCCAACAGCATGATGAACTGAGTTGGAGCAGCCCCAGGCTGGCAGGCTGACTCCCTGGGCTCCCTGCCAGCCAGGGCTGCTCTGACCCAGGTCAATGTGCTGTGGTCACAGGTGCACATTCAAAAGTGGTGCCCAGAAGCAATAAACTTAGTTGGGTGTATAGATATGCCCTTTTACTTACTTTTGTCAAGAGTTTTGAAATTCTGAGATAAAAGGCACTATATAAGTACTATGTCTTCTTAATTTCTAGTGAAAAAATACTAGTCTTATCATTTTTCTAACAATACATTTTTCTGTGAATTATCATAATTTACCCAGTTAATGTCTGACTAAGGTATATGGTATGATATAAATGGCTAAGTGGTGGCAGTGCTGTAGCAAGTGGGGGGAGGGGTGTGACTGTCCCAGGCACCGAAGCGAAGGGGCGCTAATAGACACTGCCTAGCTAGGGCAGGGTGTGGGATGGAGCCTCAAGCAGCTCTTTTGGGAGGGCGCGGGGATGGGTGGCTCCTGCCACTGCATGCACTCCCAGGGGAACATGTGGAGGGCATGTGCTCCCTGGATCTGTGAGTGGGGCAAGGGTGGGCTGCCACTGCGGGCTTTGCCCCAGGTGCCAAACTTCCTTGCCATGGCACTGAGTGGTGGTACAGATTTTTTGGTGCGTTTAATCTAGGAAATGTCCTCTGACTGGATAAAATATTTTTATAGTTATATTCAATTTATTGTTTCAAGAGGCTACATCCTGTGCTTAGTTATAAAAGTATAAACTGAGAGTCTCTCCAAGTCAGTCCTGTCATGCTTCTATCAGCTCTGAAATCTTACACCTTAGAGGGAAAAGGAGGGCCAATAGAGCTTTGTCTCTCTGTGGTCCCTGTTTGCAGAGACCTCTACCATTTGAGTTGCTACCTCACTACTACCATTTGAGCTGGAAATACTGTACATTTCTGACCCTTTTATTTGACTGAAAGGGCTAGCATGTTTTTTAACCATACGAGGGTTGGCAATCACTGTTTGAGAGCACAAAGGCTAAAAATTCAAAGTGTTACTTTGGGCTATATTGGATTCAGCTAAAAGAGAATTGCACAGGTGATTTTTTCTGGTTTGGGCTTGAGGATATATCTTTGACTATGATTTGGAGTTAGCTGGTTTTCCCAGAGATTTTTTTGTTTTTATTGTATGGTGGGTGAGATAAATTATTATCTCCATCTGATTTAATGAAAACTGCTGGGGTTAGTTTATTTATATTTTATGTTCTTAGGTGGTTTCTGTGAATTTAATCACTGTCAGGGTACATGGAACTTTTGAATGGGTACAATTTGTCAAGTTTCATGTCAAATTTAAACAAGAGGAGAAGCAAATAATACACCCCCTTTCCACAATGCTTTGCAAATATATCGCTGAGCACATTTGGAGATGGAACAAGGATAACAAACAACCTTAAAGAAGCAAGATAGATTGAGAGTTAAAGCCAAGTCTGTGATATGTGTAAGTTAAAAAGTGGTTAAGTAGATGATGAGCTCATAAGGGACTAAAACAGCAAAACATGGGATTGGGAGTACCATGAGGGTCATGCTTCCTTTCTCTTCCTTCACCCCCTATGTCAAAAGCAAAAAAGGAGAGATGGTTTGGAGCTGCTATACTAAAACTCTTGATTCTGGGTAACCTTTTGAGGGACAGCACTGTGTGTGTACAAAGGCTGTGGATACTGGAATGGCTTTCAGATGAGAAGTTCCCATGGGCAGATCTAGGATTTTGGAAACAGGGGTGCAGATGCTGTAGCACAACATCACATATAACACGACACACATTTTTGTAAAGAGAAACTAGAAGCTTTACTAATATGCTAGGGGGCTAGCACTATATTATTCAGTTTAAGATCAAATCAAAATACAAATATAACTATTGGAATGTGCATGAATTTGGTGGAGATTATATAAAGATTAAAAAAATACAGTAAACCAGGCAAAACAGAGTCAAATTACATTGTTTTATTAGTCCTGTAGGCATTATAGTTAAATGGACATCTCTTATTCAGATTCATAAAACAAAATCTAGCCTTCTTGAGTGTCTTGGCCTCCAATGCTTCACTGCCTGTCATTTCTACACCTGAGTTAATATTACTACACTGGATTTAAAGTTTTAAGGCTAAAACAGTCTGCAGGGCTGTGAAACAGGAGGGAGAGAGAAGAAATGGCTAACAAACAGCAAAATTGAAGAAGAAAGGATAGATTGAATAGTGAAATATCAAGACCATTAAAAAGGATAGCAGGTCCTTAACACCTCTGGTGTGGTGAGAGATTAGCAGGAATCAGAGAGATGATAGTGAACAATGAAGTTAATTGGTTCCTTTAATGCTGCCTGAATAAAAATGCTGCTGCCCTTCACAGGCAGTTGGTTTTAAAGTCTGGGTGCAGCAAGAGTTTGGGAGGGGAATGGGGAGGAGGGGTGCAACCATTGCAACCCCCCCTGCCCCCCAGATCTGCTCCCAGGAGTTTTTCAGGGAAAACTGCTGAATAAGCACCTGCAGCAGTGCTATGACATGGTAAAGCAGCAGTTGACTTTGCTGCCCAGAGTGCATGGTAAAAATGTCAGATAGTGTGACAAAAATGGGATGTGATATGGTGAATGCAGGCACCATTCATAAGCTTGTTGCTGAATTGTTGCTGTCTTGTGAGGTCAGGGCCCAGGCTAAAAAAGTGGTTGCATCTGAAGGCCTTTGTGTACTCTTAGCCCTGATGTTGTACTGTTACGCTTCTATCTTGTATATCTCAGCTGTCAAGCATTCTTACTGAGCCTCAGCACAGACCTAAAGGACCAGAAGTGTGAAGCTGCTATGTGTGGAAACCCATCTTATGGAGTACCATATTTACTCACGTGTCATATTTACCCTTTTACCAAAAATCTGCCCTCCAGTTGGGGTCCATGTCTTTAGCAGGGAAGCTGATGTTCTTTGCTGGAAAAAAAAGCAGGAAGGCACTTGCGAAATGGCTGCCAGCTTGTGTTGCAGCAAACAAGCAAGAAGGGGCAGAGAACCCCTTATAACCAGGGAACCTGGTTTTCTCTGTTTAAAAATCCCAAATTCTCTGATAAACATACAAAATTCTCTGAATAAAACTCCCCAAAACTACATTTTTCTTCATTTAAAATGAAATGCCTCTATATATATAGGTATCAGTTGTTTTACTGATATACAGTAAAATCTCTGTTATCTGGCATCCTTGGGGTAAGGAGATTGCTGGTTACCTAGAAACTCCAGTTATCTGAAATAACCTGGCAGGGTTTGCTGATAACGTGGAGCCGGGGGGAGGGCAAGGTGTTGGTGGCAGCGCAGGGCGGTGGGTAGCAGTGGTGGTGGCTGCGTGCAAGCTTTCCCCTGCCCTCCCTGCCCATGTGTCCAGCTGGCAGAGCTGGCAGGCGGGGCAGGAGTGGTGGCAGCTGCATGCGGAGCGGTGGCATCACAGGGTGGTGGGTGGTGGTGGCACCTGCTGTGTGCCAGCTTCCACTCTGCTGCATCTAGCTGGATGGCTGGAAACTCCGGTTAATGGCGTATTTTGGTTGGTTAAGTACTGGATCACAGAGATTTTACTGTATTTACAATTTTAAAGCAATTTGGCAGTTTACCAGTGCCTCAATCATTATAATAAAATACATTCTAAATACCTATTTGTTTTGGCATTTGATTTGGGGTTTTTTTATCATAGAAAATCAGAGATCCCCCTGCTCCCTTCTCTCACCAGGACTCAGTGCAGCTGTCCCCTCTGCTGCTTTGTGGTGCTGAGCAGCCCTGATATGCTGGTGCCTTTCCCTTGCCCATGCCATTGCCATTCACTCCTGACCTGCAGCCCCCTGGCTTTGCCTGTGCCTCTTACTTCTGACTGTCGCTGCCGTGCACTGCAGCAAGGGATTCAAGGCCTTAAGGGGCCCATCAGGCAGGTACTTGTGAAGCATGGAGTGGAATTAGGCACAGACGCTTATCGGTTGAAAAGCAAGATTGTTTACTTACGCCATCAAGGTGGTGAATGACGGAGGTCAGATACTTGGTTAGTTACAGCTTAGAGTTCATTAGGTTGGTCTCCATAAGCGTTCAGGCAGAAATGGTCGGTCCGGCAGTCGTTGATTTATGTATGAGATTGGTCGAAGATGGGGAACTTAGACAAGTGATCAAATTGTCTAATTACTCTGACACGTATGTTCAGAGGTCTCCAAGGTGTGTACGGAGGTCTCCGACTTTGCGGAAGTGTAAACGGGTTTTGTTTGTGTAATAGCCAATTGTTTTTCGCCACGTCATAAATTTAATTAGAATCACCAATTATATAGTGGTTTTGTTAGGGTGTTGTTGTAGGGCTACTCCCTTTTTGCTCTGACCAATTATAATGATTTATGTAAAGCACAGAAGGTTAAAGTTTCATTTCTGTTAGTGGTGCAGTTATAGATCTCTTTTTGCTGACACGCAGAGCAAAGAAGGCTGTTACTATCATTTTGTTAACCCTTAGTTAACCTAGTGCAGAAATGAGACTGCTTTGAATAGTATCTCTTGCTTGTGGCATGGGCACTGCTTAATTGGGTTATGACACTGACCTCTGACTGACTGGTGCTCCTCACTCCTGACCCACAGCTTCCCCATCCACGCTAGCACCCCCAGTTCCAACATGCAGCCCCCTGTTCCCCCCCAGCTCTGCCAGAGGGGTACCCCAGCTGCCAGCACTATGGGACTCAGTGGCTGCATCCTGCCTGTTCTCGCCTCTGTTGGCACCAGCTGTAGCCAGCCAGCAGTGCCCGAGCCCTGGCTGCCATGTGTGGGAGGCAGCAGTGGCTGCTGTAATGGCTAGAATGGAGTGTGGATCCTGCTCCCCTCCCGCCTGCCCCCCGTGGATGGCATGGCCAGATGAGCTCGGTAGAACCCATGGGGGGCAGGGGCAGGGGAGGATGCAGGCTGTGTGCTGTGGGGTTCAGGGCTCTCCACCCTTCTGTCGTCCCCCTGGGGAACTCCACAGCCCAGCAGGTAAGACCTGGCACGGGAGGGTGGAGTGGGATGGAGAGGCTCAGTGTTGCAGCTGCTGCCACCACCACCACCGCTGGGTCCCCCATGCCAGCCACACCGCCCTGGTGAGGCACTGCAGCAGCAGGGAGACCCAACTCTGCACCACTGCCACAGCCCCCACTGCTGCTGGGTGGGTAGGGGATGCCTTGCCATGGCAGCACAGCTGGCATGGGGCTCCCAATGATGATGCTGGGGGCACCAAGTCTCTCTGCCTTGCTCTGCCCTCCTGTGCCAGGTCCCAGCTGGTGGGCCCCAGAGGTGGCCAGGCTGCAGCCCTGTGCCTGCCGTGGGCACACAAGTCTGGGGGGGTGCATGCCCCCAGATGAGCCCACCTCAGATACGTCACCCGTGGTCTGTCCCACTCCCCCAGCTGGCCCTATGGCTGCACTTTCCTGCCTGGGCCCCGGGTACTGCCCCAGCTATGCAGTGTCCCCAGCCCCAGCCTCAGCTGCCTAATCCCTCCCTCACTGTGTTTGCCTTAATCTGCCTTTCCCCTGACATAGACTTATCTGCAGGCAGCTGGGGGAGCTGCTCTCCACTGCTGCCTGACTATTGCTGGCCACTTCTTCTCTTTAAAGAGAAAATCTGCATCTTTCCTCAGCAAACAGAAAACCCAGCTCCCTGGTTATAACTTTTCACATCTGCTCACAGCTTGCTGTCTTAGAGAAGCTGGCATCCAGTCTGTAACACAAGCTTTCCATGACAAACCCAGCTTGAGACTGTAACTTTGGAAAAATCTTTTTTTCTACATTCTGCCTTCAAAAAACAAGGTGTGTGTCTTATTGGGCAGTGTGTGGTATGTGAGAAAATATGGTGCCACGTGGCCAGAGGAACAAATTTAACAACTGCAGAAATCACCAATAAAAAGAAAGATGCATTTGGCTCAGCATATTTTGAGAGGTTCAACTGGTACTGAATGTATGTATACATTGGAAGATACAGTGATGGGGAAAGAAAAAGACAGACAGAAAAGATCTTGAATGGATGAAGTGTCCAAACCTTAGGTAGATCAAAGGCAGAAGACAGGGCAGGATGGCTCTTTAAAAGCTAACTGGTTCAGAGTGGTATGAGCTTTTGTAAGTTACAGCCTACTTCATCAGATGCTGTAGCCCAATGGGAATACTAGTTCAGAAAGAGATTAGCTGTGCTGTACAGTAGGGCTGTGCAAAACAGCACTGTTTTGTTGCAACTTAGGTTTCACCGTTGTGACGGGGCAGTGTTTCATTTCAAGTTTCATTTTGTTTCAAAGCACTGTTCCGTTTCGTCGAAACTGTTTCTCTGTTTTGACGCTTTGCCCATAGGATATAATGGTGAATCATGAAATTGCCTATAACTTTGTCATTTTTAGGCAGATTTGGATGAAAACAGTAGGGATGGTAGCCCCTTCTGAGGGCACGAAGCCTGCCAAGTTTCAAGGAGGTAGGTGCAGGAGTTTCTGCGAAACTGCACCTCAAGCTGTTGACAAGCAAAACTTGTGAGGTGTCACTGTGTGTTTGTTAAGGCGCAGCTGTTTTTCCATCCCTCCCCAAGAGCACTGGGATTGGAAGAGACCTCAGGGAAGGATCACAGTCACTGGCCAGCTACACGGTCAATATCAGAGCGGTCCTTCCCCCCTCTCCCCCCTCCATCTCCTTATTTTCCGTTTCTCTGCAAGCAAGCCCAGCTTTGAAACTTGAAATGTTTTGAGTGCCCTCATTTTGTTTCGTTTCAAGGCTGTTTCAAAGCCTTTTGTTTTGTTTCAATTTTGCTGTTTCGACATCAAAACAAAGGAAGAGACCTCAGGGAAGGATCACAGTCACTGGCCAGCTACACGGTCAATATCAGAGCGGTCCTTCCCCCCTCTCCCCCCTCCATCTCCTTATTTTCCGTTTCTCTGCAAGCAAGCCCAGCTTTGAAACTTGAAATGTTTTGAGTGCCCTCATTTTGTTTCGTTTCAAGGCTGTTTCAAAGCCTTTTGTTTTGTTTCAATTTTGCTGTTTCGACATCAAAACAAAACACCCAGTGAAATTTTGCACAGCCCTACTGTACAGTATGGGCATCTATGGGTGCAAATCTGGTAATGGAGATACGACATAAGAAAATGAAAATGCCAAATCTGTGCCACTGGAGTATGATAGTTCTATAAGCTAGAGATGGACAGTATAAACCACTTATCCCAAGCCCCAAAATCTGTTTTTACACACACACACACACACACACACACACACACACACACACACACACACACACACACACGTGTGTGTGTGTGGGAGGCTGTGTGTGTGTGTGTATATACACACACACACACACACACATTTATACATATATACACACCCACACAAGTTAACAATTACATTTTTAGAAAACAGATGAGAGTTAAAATAGGCCTAGATAGCAGATTTTAAAAAATGAGTAAGGAATAAAATTTGAAAAATTCTTTGGAGAAAAGGTAAGGGTTAAAATATCAATAATAAAACAAGACAAGTGGCAGTGATTAAAGACAGAAAATCAAAATCAGGAACTATTATGCATGGGTCTAGTGCACAATAAGGGGAAACATGCTGAGTGAAAAGAGACACAGTGAACCTAAGTGCTAGCTTTTTTTTCAGTTGCTATTAGTTATCTTTGTTTCTTCTGGTGAAGAATATATTAGCCGACAGGGATCTATTAACTGTTTCTTTTGACTTGTTGTTTCTTTTGTCTTTTTCTTTATGAGATGATGATATTTCTTTTTTGTGGCTCTTTCTAACTGGATCATTTCCAGGAAAATTAGAGTATGTGTCTGTCTGAAATGCAAGCTAATTGAACAGTTGGCGAACAGTGGTTCATGCTCTCTAGGGTCAAATGCCAGCTACACATTATACTAAGGAAAAGAAAACGGTACTAGCGAGAGTGCCATTTGACTTTACATGCTCTAAGCTTGTTGGTGATGCAGTCCAGATAGGAAAACCAAAATGGGGACTCATTGTATTAAGAAGTGATATTGTAATCTAGTATTTGGGGCATTGTAATTGCTTTCTATTTTAATCTTATGTATAGTTCCTTATTGCCCTGCATGTATTAACATTTCTATATTATGCAACTGAAATTTTAGGCCCTGATCCTCCAGGCTGGCTTGTGCAGCCAGATCTATACACTAGGTATAACACATGTACTTTGAACATATGGTGGTATGTGCTTACATGGTCCTTTTTGTGGGATGTAGAGCTGGTGAGGGTTACTATATAATATTCTTATTTCTATGGGGTGTGTGTGTGTGTATATACATAGACCAATAGAGAATGTAATAGATCAAAAGGCAGTACAGGGTAGCACCTTCAAGACCTAATTAGGGTTTAGAGATGCGTAAGCTTTGATAAGTGAGTCTACTTCATCAGCTGCTATGAACAGGAGACCCCCACACCTGCCCTGCGGGTGCCCGCCTTAGGGCCCTGGAGGCGCGGGTGAGGGAACTCCAGGAGGAGGTTAGCAGGCTGAGGGGAATCCGAGAAGCGGAGGAGGAAATTGACAGATATTTTCTATCCCTGCAGGATTGTGAGACCAAGGAGGATGAGCCTCAAGAAGAGCCCTCCACTGCTGAGTGGCAGACGGTCACCACCTGTGCCAGGGCTGCTCGAAAAGAGGCGCCACCAGTTCCTCCAGTACGGCTGGAGAACAGGTACGCGGCCCTGGCAGCCCACGAGGATGAGGAAAGGGAGGAAAGAACTGGGGAAGAAGGGACTCCACGCTCACCGAGTCCCGTGCCAGCTGACGGAGACAAGCTGACCAGGAGGAGAAAGCGTTGCGTGATTGTCATTGGTGACTCCATCCTGAGAGGTACGGAGGGCCCCATCTGTTGCCAGGACCCCTTGGCACATGAAGTATACTGTTTACCCAGAGCGAGGATTCAGGACGTGAAAGGGAAGCTCCAAACCATAATCCAGCCCACCGATTATTACCCCATGGTCCTAGTCCATGTGGACACTAATGATGCGGCCAGGAGGAGCACCGATCGCCTGATGGAGGACTACCAAGCTCTGGGGGGCGTGCTGAGGGAGATGGGTGCACAGGTGGTCTTCTCTTCCATCCTTCCAGTGAGTGGACGGGGCAGACGGCACGAATCATGCATCGCGGAGACCAACTGGCGACTACGGGAATGGTGTTTAGAGGCGGGTTTCGGCTTCCTTGATCACGACCACCACATCACAACGAAAGACATGCTAGGATGGGACGGGCTCCACCTTTCCCCTAAAGGTAAGCGTGTGTTCTCTTTTAGGTTGGCGGACCTACTC
>NW_005842681.1:120647-135077 GCF_000455745.1 Alligator sinensis | reverse complement strand
TAGGAAGGCCAACTGTACCTTGTCGTGCATCCACAGATGCATTTGAAGCAGGACCAAGGAGGTGATCCTCCCCCTCTATGCGGCACTGCTCAGGCCGCAGCTGGAGTACTGCATCCAGTTCTGGGAGCCGCACTTTAAGAGGGATGTGGACAGCATTGAGAGGGTCCAGAGGATGGCCACTCGCATGATCAGGGGACAGCAGGGCAGGTCCTATGAGGAAAGGTTATGGGACCTGAACCTGTTCAGCCTCCAGAAGAGAAGGCTGAGGGGAGATCTTGTGGCCTGCTATAAACTAGTCAGGGGGGATCAACAGGCACTGGGGGAGTCCCTGTTCCCCCGAGCGCCGCCAGGAGTGACCAGGAATAACGGTCACAAGCTGGCAGAGGGAAGGTTTAAGTTGGACATCAGGAGGCGCTACTTCACGGTCAGGGTGGGTAGGGTCTGGAACCAGCTTCCAAGTGAGGTGGTGCAGGCTCCCCCCCTGGGGGTTTTTAAGAGGAGGTTAGATGACCATCTTGCTGGGGTCGTTTTGACCCCAGTACTCTTTCCTGCCATGGCAGGGGGTCGGACTAGATGATCTGCCCAGGTCCCTTCTGACCCTAGAAACCATTCAACTATGAAACAAACTTGCAGAAAGACCCTGATTTCAGTTGTGCCCCCCATCAACACAGCACAAACCACATCATCACTAGACCAAAAGCATGCATTATAACATCCCAGGTTCATTCACCTGATCTTCTACCAATGTCATATATACCATCATCTGTTTCCAGTGCCCCTTGGCTGTGTACAGTGGACAGACAGGGTGATCCCCATGTGAAAGAATGAATGGATACTGATTTGACATCAGTTCCAGAAATACATGTAAGCCTGTAGCAGAACACTTTAACTTCCCTGGACATTTCAGTAGTTTCTTACTAATATGCAGGGGAAGACAACATGGCTTGTAGCAGGCCTCTGTTAGAACTGCCCATGCAGTTTTTTTCACCCTTTTAGAAAAGCAAATATTACAAATTAAAAAAAAACCCCTCAAATAATTGGACCTTATTTAATCCTTAACGACTAGATTCAATACAGGATTTAGCCATCTGCCAGTTAGGGGCTACAGCACCTAACTTTTTTAGGTGCCTAGTCCTTGGAGTTGAACCTGCAATCCTGAGTAAAGCACTGAAGTTTCCTATACAGGACATGTTAGGCACCTTTGAATTCTGTATTTTAGTTAATGACTATTTAATAAAAATTGCAATCCTTGAAACAGGGATCAGAACTTGGGTCTGTCACATCATAACATCTGATGAAGCAGGCTATTATTTATGATAGCTCATTCCTCTCTGAAACAGTTAGTTTCTAAAGAGCTACCTTGTCCTGCCTTCTCCCAGGCAAGCGCACTCACATTTTATGTGAGACCCAATGTTGTGGATTTGTGTTAAGTGTGCTGTGAGGACCCCTGGGGAACAAGGCCTCCCAGGGAGCTTGGGGAGAAGAATGCTGAGTTCCTTGGTGCTAATCAGGCTGACGTGAATTGGATGCTAAGTACTGCAGGAGCAGAACTGTAGGCACCTACAGCAGGGGTTGGCAACCTGTGGCCTGAGCACCATTGAATACAGCCCCTGGAGCTGGTACTCTGGTGGCAGTGGGGACCTTCACCCAAGCTGTGCTACAGCTGGGTCGGGTAAAGAAGCAGTGGCAGCTGGGTTCTACTGCCAGCCTGACCTGGACCTGAGGTGGGCCATTCCAGTCTGCAGCCGGAAGACTTTGCCAATTGCTGACCCAGAGACCTTTGCTGTTGAACAGGGCAGCACCTGGTGAATGCAAAGAATTGCAGTGCTTGGCACCGGCTGAGCATTGGCTTATTTTAGATTGCAGCTTTGCACCCAGGTGCCCCTATTCTGCCAAAATCCAGACACAGTTGCCCCTGTTCTGTCAGAATCCTACTTTAGTTACCGTAGCCCTGTATTGCATCTAGCCCTTAGTGCAATGTGCTGACTTATTTATTTAATCACAATATTGGTTGTGTAAATTTAGCTGTATCAAAAGCAAACAGTGCATGAATGATATGTCTTTGTTGGATTTATAGTGCCCTTGGGAGCTATCAGCAGCACCCAGATAGCAATTACATTCCCCCATTCCCAGTAATGAGGTAATATTTGGAAACAGAAAATCATTAAATAACACTCTGAGCAATGATACACGTTTAGGTTAAATTTACTGTTGTCATAGACCTCACCTATTCCATAACATTTTCATTTTCTCTTGAGAAAGAATCCTACAGTGCTGATTTGCTTCCATTGCACTCTATGCCCCTCTACTTGTGTGTTATGCTTCAAAAGACAATTGTCTGTTGTTTACAAGTATTTTATATTCTGAAAATCCAATAAAAGTTCTTCTAAAAAGAAACAGCCTCTGCAAGCAAGTAATCATCATAGGGTTTAGGTTACAGCTACTAAATGCACAATTAATTCAATATTTTCTTGATAACTAATTCTTGTATTGGTTTGCCAGATTATTTCCAGTGTACATTTTCTTAAATAAAATAAAATGTCAATTAAAATGAACCAACGCAGTCGGAATACTGCTAAGGTCACCCCACATTAGTCAGTCAGCCAAATCCTTTCTGGAAAATTGTTTAAAGATTTATAGTGGAAATTTTAAAAAAGATGTTTTTGTTTATATTTTTGCATACTGGTGGCTCTTTAAAAAAACATAAATCAATGTAGGAATCCTGTTTGAAACAAAAGATCTATCCACTCCAATCAAATTTGCGTACCATCTGCTGTCCTCACTGGCCCAGTTAATCTGTTTGACCTGTTGATTTGTGAAGTTTTTGCTTCAGTTGTTATCATACTGTGATGATGCCCTTTGAGTCAACCTCTCTTTCTTTTGCCTTGGGGTGACCAAAACAGGACTTGTTTAGGGAGCCAGTTATCTAGCACTCTCAAAACATGGCAGATTGGAAATTGGGAAAGAAACTTCAGAATGCTGCCATTAGACTTCAACTGAGTGTAGAAGCAGAACTCTACCTTGTGAAACTGGGGGAAAAAAAGGAACTAGCATAAAATTATTCAAAAAGGGATACAAACAATTTACAAAGATTTACACAAAATTATCAGATGGGTGATAGGACATTTGGAAATATAAAAAAAATAATTCAATTTGTGACCATTTAAGGATCTGTCTATGTATACTTCATGGGTTTTTTTGAGATGATGATGACTCTGTATGTGTCTGAGTCAGGCTACAAACTCTATTTTGATTTTGAGGCTAGTTTTTGCTACTTTGGACCTGAAAGGACACAAGGGTATCAATAGAGAATGACACTCAAGGGCTGAACCAATTAAATGTTATCACTCTAAATAAGCTACATTATATCAAGTAGAGTTGATTTGCCAGGTGGTGAAGTCACCATGGCCATGAAGCCATCTAATAGGGATGTGTGAACATTTAATGCAGGCTGATCAGGGAGTCACATGACAAAGGGTCTGAAGGGCTACAAAAGGGTGGATAAATGCCTAGGGCAGGGGTGGGCAATTATTTTGGGTAGAGGGCAGCTTACTGAGTTTTGGCAAGCCATCAAGGGCCACATAACAGGCAGCCCAGAGCAGATAAATATTGATTTTCTAAATTTTTTAGGGGCCCCATGGTCTGGATAGAATGGCTCGGTGGGCTGCATCTGGCCCCCGGGCCACTTTTTGCCCACCCCTGGCCTAAGGCATTTTGCTCCTAGGCTATGTTGAATTGTGGAATCTGAGAGGGAACTTGTTGCACCAGGAGCTCAAAAAAGCAAAGGGAAAACCTGCCTTCTTGACTAGAGATGGATTCTAGGTTCAGATTCTAGGAATCAGACTCTAGGGTCCAGAGGTGGGCAACAAAGATGATCAAGAGCTTGGAAGGAAAGTAATTTGAAGAGAGGCTGAAGGAGCTAGGCATGTTCAGCCTGTGGAAAAGGTGGTCAAGAGGGGCATGATAGCTGTCTTCAAATGCTTGAAGGAATGCCATGAAGAAGAGGGAAAGAACCTTTTCTGTCTTGCTGCAGAGAGGATGATATGGAATCAATGGCTTGAAGCTGCAGCAAAGTAGGTTTAGATTGAATATCCAAAAAAAACTTATTCACCATTAGAATAGCGAAGCAGTGGAATAGATTGCCTAGGGAAGTTGCGGACTCTCCATCACTGGAGGTGTTCAAGAAGAGGTTGGACAGTTTCTGGCCATGGATGATCTAGGCGTAGCTATGCCAATTTTCTACCATGGGTATTTCCCATGCTTCTGGGCTTTGCAGATTGCTTCCATGCCCCACCCTTTCCTTTTCTGTTATATATGTCAGGGTGTTTTTTAGCCTTCCCAGAGGCATGGGGTGTTGGCTACAGCCCAGACTGGGGATGTTGATTGGGATGTGCCAGTGCTCCTTCTGGGACCAAAGCTGGATGTTTCTGACTAGAGTGCCCCTCCACTCAGGGTCAGACCAACTGCCATATTTGGAGTCAGGAAGGAATTTTATCCCATAGTCAGACTGATATAGACTGTGGGGGTTTTTACCTTCCTCTTTAGCAAGGGGCGTGGCTGTTGACCTAGGACCTTTTGAGCTTATATTGACAGCATTTTATAGAAACAGGACATTAGCTGCCATATTTCCCCTGCTTTATCTGTAGCAGGTTAGTGCTAGGTCTGTGTTGTGTCAGGGTTCATGGTAGTCTTCTGCAGAGTTTAGATTATGGCTGTATGGGATGGTTTGTATAGAGATGACCCTGCCTCAGGCAGGGGGTTGGGCTAGACCTCTGGAGGTCCCTTCCAATCCTACTTCTCTATGATTCTATGACTATTTCCAAGCAATGGGTGAACTGATTTGAAGAACAGTGTGTTAAGGAAGTTTCTTGTGTTTAAAACCATTTGTAATCTCCCAGATTATATTGTTTAGGTAAAAGCAATGGTGTGATCATATACTCTGAAAAGCTTTTCCTTGTAAGAGTGTTTATCATCTACATGGCATGATGTAGTGTAGAAGTTTCTGAAAGAGATTTGAAGACGTACCTTGAGTATTGGTAAGAAGCAGATAATGAGCCCTAGTTGGGTGTGTCAGCATATGTAGAGTGCTGTGCTAATATGGCTTTCCTATTCTGGTAATTCACTTAACTGTAGCAGTGCCTTATGATGTATGGTCTCCCTCTGTGTATCTGTTTTGCTCATACGTATTATGCATCTGCAAAGGCCTAAATTATATACTAGACGACTCGGGCTTGCTGTGAGGTTTGGAAAAAGATTAAGTTCTGGTAATATCCTGAGGAGTCACGACTATATCCTGAGAGCAGGCTGATCGACTGTGATCTTTAGCTCTCAGGGTTGGGGTTGTTAGGTAGAGATTTTGGACCCCAGGAGTCTGGCTTTGCAATTGATAGGAAAAAATCTAGGCTCAGATCCCAGAACTTTAACACACTGATGGATCCAGGGCATGTGTCTACTGTTAGCATTCAGGATAGAACCCAACAGGAAATGCTTGGCCAGGCATCATCACACCATTACATAAACTTGGAGACATATCCTGGAAAAAGTTAGCTCCTCCAATTTATAAGCAGTGTCTCTGGTTACGTGGAGGTGTGTCTTTAGAAGGTGAGATTCAGACGAATGAACTAATGAATAATGAATGCTAGCATGGCATTTCTGAAGAAGATCCATATCGCTCCTAAGCCTTTAGAACTTTTTACCTGAGGCTAGGACTATGGGGAAACAGGTGAGGCTAGAACTTTCAACCTGAGGAAACAGATGAGTTAAATCTGCCTCTGCAGATTGTGTCCCATTACATTCAGTTACAGTTTGAATTAAATAAGCATACTCTTTTTATTCCTTTGGGGATGGTCTTATTCCTATTTCATATCAACCTTCTTTGTTTTAGATATGACTTTCTGGGTGTGACTACACATGCACTTGATCTGAGATCAGTTTACTTGTGAGTAAACTACTCATGAGTAAATGCTCTTGGACAGGTGTCTATGCATGCAGATCCATGGCTATGGCCTGGGTCCCAGGATGCGAGGATCTCTGTCAGCTGCTGTGAAAAGGGCATAGTCTTGCAGGCACTCTCTGACTGACAGTTGTGGTCAGAGATGGAAACACTGTGCCCACAAGACCTTGACTTTTATGTGCTGACTGGTTGTGCCCACGCTCCCACATCTGACCTGACAGCCCCTTATACACGTGGGTGTTGGAATGCCCACCCTGCGTGAACTCCTGCTGCACCTCTACCTTGCCCCAAAGTGCCATGAGGTCACCAGTCTCCTTCATGGACCAGTTAGGGCACTGGGTAGTGAGTACTGGTGTGGGGGATGATGAGGCCATTGGGGCTTCTGCGCTGGCTATCCGGGCCTCACCTCCGCACAGCTGTTCCTGTGCTGCCAGGCCTGGGCAGCTGCCTGCAGCACCTACACAGGGGCATAGTGCAGGACTAGCAGCCACGCAGCAAGGCAATGCCTCACAGCCCCTGCAGGCTCTGGGCAGGCTGCTGGGGGTGGGCTGTGGGCAGCTGGACCTGGACCCGGTGGCCAGGAGCTGCCTGCAGCTGGGCCTGGGTGCTAGCAGGACTGGCAGGAACCTGGAGCAGTCTGAAGGCCTGGACGGCACAGGTCTGGCAGCCATGCAGCACTGTGGTGCCAGACAGCAGCACCGGGGTGCAGGCAGGCTAGTGCAGCTAGCTTGTGGGCTGCTCAGGGGGACACAGGGGCCTGGAGTGGCCTTGGGCTGCCTGTATGTGCCCCAGGGTTCAAAATGTCTGCAGGAATTTATGGTCCTGAGGCTGGCGCAGGCATAGAGCCGGCCCAGCCCTGGGGCAGGAGAGGCTCCCAACCCACAGCCCTGAGGCTAGCCTTAGGCTGGCCCCCTAGTGGCAGGGCTGACTGGGAGCAAATTTGCTCCTGTTTGGTGTTTACACATGCATTACTGTGCAGTAACTACTTGAGGGTAACTTTGCTACTTGCATTTGCAGGTAGTGGATTTACTTGTGAGTAGTGTCATATACTGTGCAGTAAGCATGTGCACATGCAGATGCATGCCCTTACTACACAGTAAACTATTCTACTGCGTAGTAAAGCATCTTGTGTAATTGCACCCTCTGTTATCCACAGTATGTGTGAGGTAAGTAAGGTGATATGAGTTCACCGTTGGGACTTAAGGAAACCCCATGTATATTACACATGGCAACATTGGCAAAATACATTGATCGTACATAGAACTCTTTGCAAAGTTGCACCCTGTTGGGGGAGGAATATGAAGTACAGGTAAGTTCTGGTAACTGTATAAATAGGTTTAATATATTTATAGATATTTTTTTCAAAATCCTATTTCTGTAAGAAATGAGTTGGATGCCAACCTACATACTGACAGACAAGCATTCACACCTCAGAACTATGAACAAAAATGTCTTTGGTACTTATTTTTTTTTAAGTTTCTTAATATTAATTCCAGTAGCCGGCATGACATTGCTTTCATGAAAACCCATTGTGTGGAACTTGAAAGCCTGTCTCAATTGGCATGTAGCTGCATAGAATAGTCTGTGAAAAACCTATGCAAATCAGCACATAGCAAGGGAAGTTTACCAGATGGTTAAGAGTTCTGAATTTAAATGTTTTATATTTAAAACTTAAAACCCATCTTGTGGGCTTTCTAGAGCAGTAGGTACTTTGGTGACCTTACAGTAGCTGCATGGGATCTTGGCTAGACTGGAATTAGTCAAGGCTGGTCTAAACTATGCCACTTACAGAAAACTGTGTAACTTAGATTGATTCTGCCTGGGGCTTTTTGAATATCTGTACCTAGCCTATGGGTGCCTTTACTATTTTGACACTACATCTTATACCAGAGGTCAGCATCCTATGGCTCATGAAAAGATTGGATCTGAGCTGTGACACAGTCTATATTTTATTAAGGTGCTGACCCCATTGCATTCTAGCCATCATATCTGGCCAGAATAGTGTATTCTATATTTTAGTAGTGGCCATCTAATCCCCTTGCTGCTGGTTTCAGCAGAGGGCTGTTTCCCGCCACTCCGTCCTCACAGCAGCCTATGCTCACCAAATTAGCCACTCTAACTTGTCTCTCACCATGCCTTTCAGAGGGGGCTGTGTGTGTGTGTGGGGGGGTGGTGGGAGGGAATGGGCAGGAGACTGGGAGTGTGAGAGATTATGCCCTCTTCATGTAGCAGGAGCAACTGGGGCACAGGGGATTGGTGACCCATGGTGCCACCCAGGTAGCAAGGGGTGGCCCACAGTTAGTAAAAAGTTGCTAACCCCTGTTTTGTACAATACACTATTTTAACCACACCTTCATGTGACTTCTTTTTTCTATGTTACCTTTTTTATAACAAGATACAGCAACTAAAATATTAGAGAATTTTTTGGTATCTTAGTTTCCCAGTGTTTTGGGCTTTTTTAAAGTCTACAGTTTAGACTCTGAAAATTATAAGCTTGTCTTCTTCCTATTGACCTTTCAAGCAGTGTTGTAAAATTGCCCTTTTCCTGCAGGTTTTGAGTGCAATTGAAACATTCATACTTCACAAAGGAAAAGTAGTCATGGGGTCATATGCACTTAATGACCTCCTTGTGACTGAGATTTTCTTTCACATAAAACAGTGTTTAGGGTCCTCAGATAAGGAGGGTCTTCTCTGTTGCAGAGCTTTACACTCCAAATGATCATTGTTCCTGGGATATGGAAAGCTCTCAAGTGGGGTAGTTCACACTTTTCACAGGAAAAAAGCCAAGATTCAGAGAAGTATGGGGCTTTCCATCTTGATAACAAAAAAAAAATGTTGACAACTTTAAAAATGTTCTGTATAGACTCTAACTTATAGGTTTTCAACCTCATTAGAATCAAGACTTTCCTGGTTAGACCTAAGACACCCCTCAGGAAGCACCAGCTTTGAGCTTTCACTTGTGTTTTGACTACAGAAGAATAATAGAGAAACTTTTGTTGCAAAGAGCTCAGAAAGACAACAACAGGTCAGAATGTTTTTAATACTATGGATTCCTATTTGGAACCACTGGCTATGTTCAGACGAGCATGGGCATTTGGTTCCCTGGGGACAAGTAGCAGCAGCGCAAGGTGCGCTGCCACTACTTCTCCCTGGGTAATGCCTGTGCCATGTGTGCTTTGGAGCGCAGCAAGTTACTCTGGGTGGGGTAGGGCGGTACTGGGCTGGCTCCATCAGCCTTATCTGGGGTCCTGGGGGCCTCCCAGGGCTGCAGCAGTAGTGATTCTGCCATGTGGAGCCTGTCTGGCAGCCGGAGCATGGCTCCAGGCCGCCCAGCTCTGCTTTTGAGTGGTGTGTGCTGCCTGTGCTTGTGCTGCTCCAGTTTTTTTTCCATGGGTTTTTTTGACCCCTACATCTTCAGGGGTCAAAATAACCTGCGGAAAAAATAAGTGGCACAGTGTATGCATGGGCAGCATGCCCTTGTAGCATGAAGAAGATCTAAATGTGTGGTATGCGGCACCACAGGCTTGTTTGCAGTGCCGCATACCTTATGGCCACACTTGTCTGGATGTGGCCACTGTGTTTATCTGGTGAACCAAGTGCAGGTGCTTGCACATCTAACAGTGCAAACATTGTGTGGCACCCTTAAAAGAAACTTCAAGCACTCTAGGGTGCTGTGGCACCTTGGCTGAGAATCACTGTTCTAATTACACTGATAACCAGCTACCGTATTGCTGGACACTGCTCCATGCACAATTGTGGTCTGATACACCATGTTTATCAGTGGTAAAAGCCAGTTTGCTTCTGAGGATCTCTTATAAAGCACTGCTAATAGCATTTCAAAACTATTAACCTTTTCGTATTGATCGTGAAAAGAGCACAGTTACATTTCAATGAGATGTCTAGGTTGTTTTAGTACATATTCAGGAATGAAAGCACTTTACCCTATACCAGATTATACTCAAGTTAATAAATTGTTGTTGAAAAGCATTGCATCATAGGCACCTATAATTAACAGGTACCACAGTTTGCCTTTTGAGGTGGCAATCAAACTGAATTAAACTCTGCCTTGCACAAGCACACTATATACCTCAGTGACTCCCCTCTCCCTGACTGTGAGTCAGTCTAGAACCATAAGTGGCCCTACTACTGGCAAACATCCTCCACCCCATCTGGGGCTTCAGACGTTTCCAAATCCTTTGGCAGGCATCCTACTTGCAGGCCCAAGCCTTGAGGCTTGGGATTTGAATGCCCCTGAGTTTTGCTTGCTCTCAGCCTATGGCTGCAGGAGCAAGCTAGGGAGGAGTTTCCCCTTTCCATAAAGTATGCATAAAACCAAGACCTTACCACTCCAGCAGCTAAGTGGGAGGTACATTACCTTGGCAGGTATTATCTTTGTGCCAGGAGAGCAGTCTTCCCTGGGTGCAACAAGGAAGACCACCTCAGTGGTCACAGTGTTTCCCTTGCCAGGTAAGTGTGGCAGAAGGCCACCTCTGTTTCTCCCCAAAAACTCTGATCTGTGACAATTTGGTTAAGATGGGCCCAGCAGAGGATACACACCTTACCCTATGTCTTTAGGTAACCTGAGCTGGATACATTCCTGAGGGAGGGGGGAAACCTGCTCCCTCTGCCTACATGACTGGCATCACATACCTGGGTGAGGGGCTTGGGCTCCCTGGGGAGGTAGGAACTGCTAATCTGCCCAACAACTAGTGATGTATTTCAAATTGGTTGGCTGATAGCTAACAGGTGCTGGCCTCCATTGGACCAGGTAAATGAGGTCACAAGGGGGAACTGCCTGACTCCAGAGGGAATCTCCACCTGCCTCTGGATGATACTTGTGAGTAAGCTACCTGAGATCGAACTAGATATATAGCTTGCAGTAACTCAGATGCGTGATCAAAGGCTACCCAGCCATGGGAGTTTGCTCTATGGGATTTCTCTGATATTGCTCTACCCTGTACCCTATTCCAACCCTACCCCTTGTAACCAATAAAGTTCTCCTTTGTGCCTAGTGTGGGAGACTTATTGGGAGTGGGTCTAGATTATGCCTTGGGGTCCCCTTGTTTGGCTGACTAAGGGAGACCACTACTTGTGCTCCCAACTGAGGGAAGCATTCCAAGTTCTTGAAGTGAATCAAGTACCCTTGAGGGTTACTAGGCCTGTGTTTCCTAGGGTGCAAAGAGTGAGAATCAAGCCCAGCCCTGGGTGGTGGCAGTGGAACCCCCAGGCTAGTGGGTGTGCTCCCGGAAGGGGCTCGGCCAGACATGAGGCGCCCCCAGGGAGGCACTTGGAGCCTGGAAGGTGGTCGGGTGCAGTGAGGTGGGTGGCTCAATGCAGGAGCACCCCCTACTGGCCTGCCACAGTAAGCATCGGCATGAAAACCTTCCTCTGGAGGGAAAGCTTACATATAGTTTCTTATCACCTACTGGATTTTCAGGGAGCCCCCACTATGCACCCCCAAAGGGTGAATGTGTTTACCTGAGCAGAAATCTTTCCTGATCTAATTAAGATGAGGAGAATATTTGCATCCTTTCAGACATGAAGATTGCTAATCCAATATCCTAATAATACTGTAGTTTTCCCACTCTGAGAAATATCCTTTCATAGATTTTCATAGACATTAGGGCTGGAAAGGACCTCGGAAGATCATCAAGTCCAGCCCCCTGCCCCAGAGGCAGGAAGTCAGCTGGGGTCAAAGGATCCCAGCAGGATAAATGTCCAAACAAACATCTCTTAAAGGAGTCCAGAGTAGGTGCCTGCACCACCTCTGGAGTCAGTCTGTTCCAGGCCTTGGGGGCTTGGACAGTAAAGAAATTCTTCCTTATGTCCAGCCTGAAATGGTCTTGGAGGAATTTGTGACCATTTGATCTTGTCATCCTTTGGGGCACTCTGGTGAACAGGTATTCCCCCAGATCCTGATGTACACCCCTTATATACTTATAGGCAGCCACCAGGTCTCCCCCTGAGCCTGTGCTTTTCCAGGCTGAAGAGTCCCATAGCTCTCAGCCTCTCATCATAAGGCCTGTTCTCCTGCCCTCTGATCATGTGCATGGCTCTCCTCTGCACTCTCTCAAGCTTCTCCACATCTTTTTAAAATTGTGGAGCCCAGAATTGGATGTAGTACTCCAGCTGTGGCCTCACCAAGGCCGAGTATAGCAGGAGGATGACATCCTAGGATTTGCTTGAAAAGCAACTCTGCATGCAAGACAGAGTTTTTCTCACTTTACCAGCTGTGACATTGCACTGGTGGCTCATATTCATCTTGTGGTCAATCATGACGCCCAAGTCCCTTTCAGCTGTGTTGCTAGCAAGCATAGCACTGCCGAGCCTGTAAGTGCGCTGTGTGTGTTTTTCCCCCCAGGTGGAGTACCTTGCATTTTTTGGTGTTGAATGCCATCAGGTTTTTGTCTGCCTATTTGTGAGCCTGTCGAGGTCAGCCTGGATCAACATCCTATGCTCAGGTGTGGACGCTTTACCCCAAAGTTTGGTGTCATAGGCAAACGTGTCCAGTCTGCTTCTGATACCAATGTCCACATCATTAATAAAGATGTTAATGAGTATAGGGTCAAAGATGGAGCATTGGGGGACTCCACTGGTCACGGCACACCACAATGATTTACTTCTGTCTATTACCACTCTCTGGGTCTAACCTCAGAGCCAATTCCCCAGCCATCGGACTGTGATGTAGCTGAGGCTGCAGTTGGACAATTTTTTCATGAAGTGATCCTGGGACGCCAGATCAAAGGCTTTTTAAAAATCAAGATATATTATGTCAATCTCTTTTCCCTTGTCCATGTGATAGGTCACCTGGTCATAGAAGGAGATGAAATTGGTCAGGCAAGACCTACCCACAGCAACCCAGGCTGGTTATCCTCCAGGATGTTGCCATCAGCCAGTTTGTCAAGAATGGTCTCTTTGATAATTTTTTTTCCAAGATCTTCCCCAGGATAGAAGTCAGGCTGACATGCCTGTAGTTCCCTGGAT
Organism: Alligator sinensis; assembly: GCF_000455745.1. Taxonomy (NCBI): domain Eukaryota; kingdom Metazoa; phylum Chordata; order Crocodylia; family Alligatoridae; genus Alligator; species Alligator sinensis. Next base: position 122,140 of record NW_005842681.1, on the reverse strand, counting down.
CTACTTTCTTCCTTTTCTTGAAGATAGGCACCACAATGGTCTTCTTCCAATCGTCGGGCACTTCACCTGAGTGCCATGAGTTCTTGAAGATCCATGCCAGTGGCTGAGCTATGATGCCTGCCAGCTCCTTAAGTACCCTGGGGTGTAACCTGTCTGGGCCAGCTGACTTGAATGTGTCCAGCCTCTCAAGGTGTTCCTTCACATGGTCTACATTGATGAAACATAACAATTCTCCCTCACCCTGGCCATTCTGTACCATATTGAGCAGGGCCATCCCTTGGGACTGGTGAAAAACTGACACAAAATACCCATTAAGCAGGTTGGCTTTTTCCTGGGTGTTGGTTGCCATTTGTCCCATATGGTTTAGCAGGGGTCCCTTGCTTTTCCTCCAGCTCCCCACATATCTAAAAAAGGACTTTTTATTGTCTTTGTACGTGTAGCCAGTTGGAGTTCAGTCGCAGCATTGGCTTTCCTGGTTCACTCCCTACAGGTCAGGACCAGTGCCGAATACTCCTCCTTTGAGGTGGTTCCGGTCTTCCATCCTTTATAGGTCTTTCTTTTTAGGTGCAGGAGGTCCACAAGTTCCCTGTAGAGCCAAGGGGGCTGCTGTGCCCTTTTGCTGCCTTTCCTTCAAGATGGGATAGACATTGCTTGTGCTTTCAGATTGCTCCCTTGAGGAGCAGCCACTCATCCTGAGCTTCCCTCCCCTTTGGGTAATGGTCCCTTAGGGCCTCGCCAATAAGTCTCCTGAGCTTGTTAAAGTCAGCTTTCCTGAAGTTGAGGACTTCTGCATTGCTGATTGACTCACCAGCTTTATGGTGGATAGTGAAGGTGATCAGCTCATGGTCACTGTCTCCCAGCTTCCCTTTGATCATTACGTTGCTGATTAGATCATCCCCCACTGCCAGTACCAGGTCAAGCAGCGCTTTGCCTCTTGTCGGTCCATAGACTTCTTGAGTCAGATAAATCTCACTCACACACATGAGGAAGTTTTGTGACCATTCAGATTTGGCCGAGCGCTCTTTCCACAAGATGTCTGGTAGTTGAAGTCTCCCATGATGACCATGCACCGGGAGCATGAAGCCTCAGCCAGTTCCTTGGTGAATTCCTGGTTGAGCTCTTGATCCTGATTAGGAGGTCTGTAGTAGACTCCTACCATTGTGTCCCCTGTGCCATGTTCACCATGGATTTTTACCCAGAGAGTCTCCAGTCATCCACCCTAGATGCCAGTGTCAGCTTGCAGGGATGTGTAGCTTTCCTTGATATAGAGAGTTACACCCTCACCCCTTTTGTCTACACAATCTCTTGTGTACAAGGTATAGCCGTCTATACCTGTGGCCCAGTCATAAGTGGAGTCCCACAAGGTCTCCGTTATCCCTATGAGATCATAGTAATTCTTGTTTAGCAGGAGGACCAGTTCCTCCTCTTTGTTCGCCAAACTCCTGGCATTGGTATACAGGCACATAAGTGTTCCATTGGAGGCCCTAGTCTTC
>NW_005842681.1:107436-120616 GCF_000455745.1 Alligator sinensis | reverse complement strand
CAGGGCTGGGGTAGGGGTTGATTCCCTTGAGTGCCTTAGCCTGCTGGATTTGCAAAAGTTGCCCAGCAGCCTTGCTGTGGTGATAGTCCCCACATTCCCTGGCGGGCTTAGTTTAAAGCCCGGTTGAGCAGGTCAGCCAGTCTGACTGGGAAGATCTTTGCTGGAATTCTGCTGAACTGACTGATCCCTCTTGCTGAGGAAATCCTTCCCCCAGAAATCTTTTCCCCACAATAGCGAGGTGTTATTCTTACAGCCCCGTCCTTTAAAATGTAAATTCATCATTGTCTGGAAAGACCTGGTTCATTTGCCTCAAAGCAGGTCCACAAAGGAGAGGAGTAAACAACTCATGTGAAATTGTAATTCTTAGCAATTACTGTTCTTCAGCCATTTAAGCTTTGGGTTTCTCCTAGGTGCCAAAAAAATCATTGTTTATCACTTGAAAGTCACTATCATATTGTGCAATCCTGGCCCTTTATAATATGTATACAAACAGAAGGACAATAAGGATAAATACAGCTTGATGTTACCTATATATTAGGAGCCTATGTATACCTATATTATATGTAGGTATATATTATATTTTATGTATTGGAGCTTCTGCATAAGATGGAGGCAGTCATCTAGTCATGAAGGATTTTTAGGATGGTGATGTATTTCCCTGGGCGGCTGAACTTTGATAAGAACTTCCACAGAGCCTCATGATTAACAGAGTAGAAGGCCTTGGTCAAATCAGTAAAGTCCATGTACAGTTCCTGATGTTCTCACATTTTTCCTGGATCTACCAGACTGTAAAAATCATGTCTGTGATGCCTTTTAATGATCTGAAGCCACACTGAGACTTGGGAAGGATTTCCTCAGCAAGAAGGAGCAGTCAGTTCATCAGAGTTCCAGCAAGGATCTTCCCAGCAATGGAGCGGAGGGCAATACCTCTATAGTTTCCTGTCAGACTTATATTCCTTTTAAAAAATGGTGACAGTATTTGCCATTCCAACTGGTGTCAATCAGGGCTGTGTGAGTGGACCACTTTTTTTTGTTTTCCATCTTTCTCGTGATCAACAAGATGCTTATCTATGACCATCTGCCACATGGCATTGGCATTGAGTACAGGATGTTTTGGAACTTCTTCAATCCCTCCCACCTCCATGCCAAAACCAAAGTTACTTTGGCCTCGATTGTAGAACTTCAGTATGCTGATGACTGTGCTGTCATTGCACATACAGAGGAGGAACTACACATGGCACTCAACTGCTTCTCTCAAGTGTGCCAGTGCTTGAGACTGACCCTTAACATCAGAAAAACAAAGGTGTTTCACCAGCCTGCTCTGGGCCAATCAACTCCCTAGCAAAGATCTTCATTAATGGGCAGAAGCTGGAGTACGTTGAACACTTCGTATACCTTGGTGGCCATGTCTCAGAGAATACCAACATGAACAAGGATATCCATTATGGAACCTGATGTGCCAGCTCTGCCTTTGGAAGCCTGAATCATTGTGTGTTCAATGATCACAAACTCCTCCATGACTGTTTCAGGCTGGACATAAGGAAGAACTTCTTTACTGTCCGAGCCCCCAAGGTCTGGAACAGACTGCCGCTGGAAGTGGTTCAAGCACCTACTTTGAACGCCTTCAAGAGAAATGTAGATGCTTATCTTGCTGGGATCCTATGACCCCTGCTGACTTCCTGCCCCTGGGGCAGGGGGCTGGACTCAAAGATCTTCCGAGGTCCCTTCCAGCCCTAATGTCTATGAAATCTATGTAATGTCTATGAAATCACAACATCAAGGACTCGAACAAAGCTCCTACTATATAAGGTTCTTATATAGTAATCCCAAGTCTTCTCTGTGGGCATTTATACACATGCTTCAGGAGTGGGCTGGGGGTGCACCTTAATTAGAGTGAGAGCTCTGAGAGCTGCTCTAATTAAAGCATCTGGAGCATCATGTGTATCAGCATCCCCATGCTGAAAAATGGTGCTGGGGGCACTTTAACTAAAGCTTGCTGAACGAGCTTTAGTTAATGTGCGCCAGCCACCATTTTTCAGTGCATGGACGCTGATACATGTGACACTGGAGTCTGCTGGAGCACGGTAATTACCATACTCCAGCAGACTTGATTAATCAAGTCTGCTCCAATGTGCTGTAATTATTGTGTGTTGGAGTACCTCATTGCATGTATATAGGCCCCCAAAGGCTGTGAATTTTGGGTGACCTACAGGATCTGAAAAGTCTGGGATGCCATCACCAGCACTACCTCTGGAAGATCTTTGACATAAAGTGGGAGGGTTGTCACACATATGCCAGTGTCCTCAGTGATGCTAATACCACCAGTATGGGAGTATTGATTATTCAACATCAGGTGCAGTGGACAGGGTATTGTGTGTGCATGCCTAATGCACATTTGCAAAAACAACTGATATACTCCCAACTCAGCCAAGCACAAAGGACATGCAGGGGCCAAAGGAAATGCTTCAAGGACACCCTCAAAGTGAATATTAAGAAGCGTGGCATAGACACCACAAAATTGGAAAAACTAGCCTGGGACAGGGCTACATGGCAATGCTTTGTGAGCGAAGATATATCTTACATTGAGAAAAACTCTCTCACCCTGCAGGCAAAAAAATGACAGAAATGGAAGGAAAGGAAACAAGACCGAGAAATTCATGGTCCAACCTTCCCTTTAACCATCATCTATGGAATTTGCCAGAGAGTCTGCAGCTCTAGGATTGGCCTCCTTAGCCATCAGTGGGCTCATTTACAGCCCTTTACTTGACTCATGGGAATTATAATTCTTGACTGTGAGGACTCGCTGATGACCTATATGCAGACACTATGCATGCCATATCAATAAAACAAACTCAAGAAAACATGCATGACAACCCACAAACCCTGCCCCGCCCCAGACAATAGTAGGGCTTGTGACAGAGTAGCATGTGCAATATTAGCAGTGACAGGTGTGCAAACACCTACATATGATTCCTGAGATAAACCCAGGCATTCTGACTTGTGGTCTTTCTGAGTTCTTTGCAACATAAAAATTGCTCTGCAGCTAGCTGACATTTTCTGAGGCATGTCTCGAGTTTACTGAGAAGTGCTTTCAGTCTACTGAGTTTGGGAACCACTGTTTAAGGCTTTCATCAGACATAAAAGCTACAAAGAATTGGTGCCCATTCTTTTTGTCTAAATCTGTACCTCCATTCCCAACCTATCAAGGTCCAACATTCAACAAATAACCAAAAATTGCAGTATTCATGGCTAAAAAGTCCTACATTCATGACATCATTGGCACACAACAGCTATCCTTGGAGATTTCATATCAGATCATTCCTGTTCTTTCTGCACTCAATAAAGAATATGAAACTGTTTTTGTTTTATTTCATACCACACTTGTCATCTGACAAAACTTTGAGACCTTGAACATCTAAGAACAGTTTTGTTTTGAAATGCTTGAGTGTTCATTCTGTTGCATTTCATAGTTGTCATATGATTTTTTTGCAAGTTTTGTGATAGTTGATGTTTTACTTCAAGCACTTGGAAACAGGAGCTTACATGAAAACCTGGTTTCATTTTAAAGAAAAGTAATTTTCTAGTCATTGTTGGGAAGAAAGGGTCAAAAGTGTGACATGTAACCCTAAAGGTTCAAAAATCAAAAGACAGGCATCAACAGGCTAACACTTTTTAAGATAACGTCACGACTTTTGGGTGCCTGGCTCATATTTTTAGTGTTTGCTGTTGTCACTACTGATTATTTGGAGATCTGTGCCACACATTTGCCCAAATTCCCTTTAAAATACGACCTTCATTTTTAATTCTTGTTTATCCCTCCCATCATGCGAAAGTAGAAAATTTGCTCTGACTTAGTGAAGGAGTGGACCTACATTAGGCTCATCTGGTTCTGCTTTTCCCTGACAATCTCACTAGCTGCTTCTAGTTTCTTTGAAATTTTATAAAAATACTGTTTTCTGTTCATGAAAAAGAGTGGCCAGCCTGTTGGCACATAATGCTGCAGAGTAATATGTGGATTCTCCAAAAGAGTTCCATTAACAAAAATGGAAAAATAATGCTGTAGACTAGCAATATCCAGTTGATGACATCTGTTTGATAACATCTGTGATGTGTAAATCATACTATGTGGCAATAGCAGTGACTGGTCCCTGAGCAGTATTGGTCTTCTTAGCATTATCCTTAGAAGAAAATATGCTAAGGGGCCCTGAATAGCTGGGTCCAATTACAGATGGTTAAATATCCAAAAGGTGGATTAATCAAGTGAAATATTTTTACATGTTCATAGAGGTATGGCTATTAAACCAAGAAAGGGCTATTGGATTATCTAGTATGATCTCCTGGTAATCATCGCCCATTTCGTTTCTTCCAGTTATCTTTTGATTTAGGGTCCTTGACTGGAGCGTTTTCCTGAAAAGCTTCCAGTCTTGATTTGAGGACATGAAAAGGTGAAGAATTGATCACTTTCATGGTAGTTTGTCTCATGATTAAACACCCCACGGTTGGTTAAAATGTTATGCTTAATTTATAATCTGAATTTATTTGGCTTCAACTTTCAGCCAATGGTTCTCTCTGCTAAATTAAAGACTCCTTTAGCATCTGGTGTTCTCTAGCTCAGGTTTTTCTGGATGAACTAAAGAGAATGAGCTCTTAAATCTTTCATCTTTTATAGCTTTCTTATCAATCCTTTAAAAATGTACAGTCTGGAACATGTAAAATAACCTCCCAATTTTTACATACAACTCCCCCATTTATAAATTAGACCTGATTAGCTCTTTTTGCAACAGCATCACATTGGGAGTTTGTCTGCTAAAACCCCTAAATTACCCCTTTCTTGGATACAGTCTTTCATTTTTATAGAAATGGTCTGCATTCTTTATTTTTACAGGGATGTCCTTGCATTTGGCTGTACTAAGCATATTCTGTTTGAATGAGCCCAATTTACCAAGCAATCCAGGTTTCCCTGTATGACTGCCCTGTCTTTACTGCTTACTGTTCTGCTAAACTTTGCATCATTCATAACATTGATCAGTGAATTCATGTTGTTTAATTACCAACCCCCCAAATTTATAACTAGCTCCCATGGACCCCAAGCTGAAACAAGTTCATTTGATGTTTATTCTCCACTGATAACTGCTTTCTGGATATGTGCTAAGAACCAGCTAACTGATTTTAACATTTATATAATATTAACTTTTTAATCAATGCCACACAGTACTAAGTTACCAAGTCATACAAATGCACTTGCCTCTACCAAAGGTATAAACTAATCAAAAAGTGAAATTGGGTCTGATAAACAAAGTCCTTTTTAAAATATTCATTGTTCCCGGTATTACTAGCACTTATTTCTCCAACCTTAAATTATTTGTTAATTGAGTTCTGTATCAGCTTTTATTTCCCATTGGTGTCAGGTTAAGTGGCCTGTATTTAACCAGGTCTCCCTGTTACTCATTTTGGAATATGAGCGAAACATTGACACTCCTCTGTTGTAGACATTTCCCCAGTGTTCCAAGTTGTATTATGAATTGATAACAGCAGACCAAAGAACATCTTGGCCAACTCTTGATGCTCATGGGTGAGAGTTATTTAGGCCAGTTGACTTAAGGAATGTGTATCCTTAGTGAAGCTGTTTAACATTATGTGTGGTTATTAATGGACTGAAAATACTACATCATTGTCCTGTGGTCATTCCACTTCTTTCCAAATACAGAAGAAGAATGTTTTTGAATGTTTTGTCTGTTTGCATCATTAAGAACAAATTTTCATCTCCATTTAGTTATGAGTTTGTACCTTTATGAATATTTCTTTTGTTCCTTATATATTTTTAAACAAAACAAAACAACATCCTTCTTACTCCACTGTCTTCAAATTCTCTTATGTATTTTCCATGACTCATGACTTCTGCTGAGGCTTTTTGTAATACATGAGCAGTGTTTGTAACACCCAGACATCCATTTATAGATGTCAGATAGCTTCAAGCAGTGCCCAAATCTACACCCACTGACTAAAACCTACTCCACTTGCCCCTGCTGAAATCCCTGAAAAAACTGTAAAATTTTAAAATCACGGTAGACCCTTTCCCTCCTTGCTGCTTTTTTGTAATTTAGATTCAAAATTAAGATGACAGCTTTTTACAAAATTAGATTAATCAGGGACTAAAGCAGGGTAGAACAGGATTGTACATATAGGTTCTGAAGTTACTTTCAGTTGAACAAGTTTACCTGCCTGCAACACCAGGCTGAATAGATACATAGATATGGAATACCACGTTCCAGAGAAATGTCTTGAATTTGGTACTACAGAATTCTAAACACATCATTGCAGTGAGAGCTACCATACCAATCTAACAGAAAAGTTGGTTAAAATCCTGTATTTCCCATTAGACTTACTTTGTATTTCAACATTAGTTAATCATCTGTTTAAAAAATACCAAGGGAAGAGGCTTCTATTTTTTTCATTAAAATTATACTGGTTGTATTAAACTTGAAACTGCTTTAAAATTTATATGAGTTGCAAATACAAGAGAAATGAATGCATTTTTAAATATCAGTGAAGCAGATGGACAATACTGGAATAACAAGGAACACATTTCTAGTAATTATTTTCATTAAAAACATATTTACCTTGCTGTTACATTTCACCATCAAGTTTAACTGAATTACAAGAATGTAGCTGGTGGCAAACATTCTACAAATATGTGCATTGAGATATATAATCTTACATGCACAGACATCCACTGACAATAAAAATGGCACGAAATTACAGGGAATGCTAATTCCTTTCTTTCTAATGGTAAAGTTGCATTTAATGATGGAAAATAAATTATTTTTTTAAAATTCTGGGCAAAGACTAAGAATTCTATTTCTGAATAAATAGCAGGATACCTTCATATCCAAATAGCTGTACAGCAAAAAGAAAAATTATATATTGGGATTTAAATCTGTAAATCTATACCAAGTTAAAGGAAGAGGTCAGCATTTCTCAGTATGGGATCTTGAAAGCCAGACATCTTTTTATAGCCAAATAAGTGGCTTAATTTTACAAGATGCAGAGCACCCATTGCTCTTCAGAGAAAAGGGGCTGTACTTGCTCAGCCCCTGTGAGAAGTAAAGTGAAATGAACTGTTTACCTGTGGTGATCAAGCCAAACCAGGTGCAACATCATAAAGACATGGAGTAAAGATTGGCAAGTGAGTGGGATTTAAAAAGAACATCAGTGTAAATAACCTAGGGCATTAGCAGAGGTAAGGAATTGCATTTGAAATGCCAATTTTCTCTTAATGGTCCTGTTAAATGTTTGCAGGTGAAGATCCACTTTTCTAACTAGTCAGTGGGTATAAATGGGTGACAGGCACTGCATTAGATATAGATATCACAGAGAAAAGGTCTAGTCAGAGGGCCATGTTACAGGTTATATTTAAAATGGGAGGATTCACATGAGAAAGGGTGTTAACCCATCACAAGTACCCTCTCAATATGTTTTTAGAGTTAGACCACTCCTCCTGAGGCTTATCTTTGATCCATTTTAGCCCAGGTTGTTCCAGGGTATTGTTAGTCAGCTCCCACCCTCTGGAGATAAAATGATTCATTTGCAGTCCTCCGAATCCCAGGATGCACACCTCTCAGCCAGTCTAGCTGTTTCTACTCTCCAAACCTAGTCGAGGAAAGCATGCTCCAGAGTCACCCCACACTGCGCTGGAGAGCCACTGGGCTTATGTGCATCAAGACCCTGGAGCGGGGGAAACATGGTTTCCCTGGTTCCAGGGTCGCACTGACCTGATGCTTCATGATCTGGCCTGGCAGCCTGGAGGCCCCGCTGACAGCCTCCTATGCCTACCACTGCCCACCTTCCATAGCCCCCCTCACCTGGGACCAGACTTGGCGAGGCTCACAGGAAAGCACCCCTCCACCTGGCAAGAGGAGAATGGGGGAGAAAGGGCCACGCTGATATGCCAAATTTTCAATTACCCTCAGTTAAAATGAGGTTAATTGAAGGCTTCCCACACCTTGTGCTGGGTTTGAAGGCACTTGAGGCCCTGAGCAAGGCTTTGGGGGGTCTAGGATGGGGTTGGGGTCTGAGGTCCAGTTTGGCAGGGCTCTGTGTGTACAACTGCCATGGAGCCAGGCGCTTGAGCTTTGCATCAGCCCCTCCCTCCTTGGATGAATGGGAGCATGCAAGACTTGTGGGAGGAAAGCTGGGGTCTCCCTGAACCCCCCAACTGGGAAGGAACCCCTGGGGGCTCAGCAGGGTTTGCTGCAGGTGGCTGGTGCTTAACACCTTCCCCTCCTCCCCCAATCAGGACGGGCATGTGCAGCCCTCCACACCGCAGCAGCCCTCTCCCAGCATGCACAGTTCCCCTACCTCTGACCTGATCTTGGCCCCACCAGCCTTCCCCAGAGAGGGCAGTGCCAGGGGGCTTATTGGAGCTTCAATTCCCCTGACCCAGACACCCCCTTATTCTTAGCTCTGCCTTGGTATGCGCTGTCACATGCAGTGAGCATGCTGGTTCTCAGCTCTTCCCTGGTGTATGTTCTGTGCTGGACAGTGAGCATGTTGGTTCTCAGTCTTTTGCCCTGGCTATTCCTCCACTCCTCCAGACCCCTGGGCCAGCACAGCTCCAGCCAACCCAACTCTCCCCCACCCCAACCTCCAAGAACCAATTCAGTGAGATACATGCAGGATTTTAGTTCATTAATTTTTTTTAAATACTTTTTTCATTCCTTTCTCTTTACTCCTCCTCCCTACACCCCACACCTCACTTCAAATAGTTTTTCAAGATTTCTGCCCTCCCACCCTCTGCGCTGGCTGGGCTCCTGTTGGCTGTGGAGGGAGGGAAGACACAGACACCATGCTAGTTTCTCCACCTCCAAACTACATGCTACCCAGCCTTCTCCTCTTTCCACCACAGGGGAGAAATAGAGTCCTGGCTGCTCCCTTGCCAGGCCCTGAAATGGCAAGTCACAGTTGTGTAGGTCTGCGATGGCATTAAGCTTTAACCTGTGACTGTTCTGAAACTGTTCAAGCTTTATGATGGCATAATATTCCACAGATATAAAATACTTTTAAAGATAACCTGTAACAGCACTCATATTCCTTCTATAGAAGCTGGTTGGGAGGAAGAGTTGAATTAAAAGGTGGTGAAATAACTGATGAGGAAAGGGTAGGAAATGGATAGCATATTACTTCTGCCTGTGACCTGTATTTGCAAGTTAAACATACAGCACTTTTGTTTGTCATATGAAATTGTTAGTAAAAGGGCTGCTACATGTATATATTCTACCTCTCATGTTTTTGCTTGGAACAGAGTTATGCCTAAGGCTATAGTTCAAGCAGCTGCCTTCCTAGGAAGAGGTAAATCAAATTTAGTTTTTTTGTAATAATATATATCAGGTCACAACTAATCTAGCTAATTTTGCTGTGTTCAATTTGAAATAACAAGCCCTGTTATGACGTGGGGCTTTTGTAAATTGGTTGGTTGTACACAGGTGTTTTTTTACCATCATTTAGTGCTACAGCAGTTACAGCAATAGCAATAAAAGGCAATTCAATAGATATTCTATTTAAATTTAGGTTTGATTCAAGGCCTTATTTTCATATTTTACCAGAGGGGAACAGAAATCAACTGGAGCTATTAAAATACTTTATGGGCACATCCAGAAGTGCATTTGATGTGACACCAGTTTACTCGCAAATAAATTACTTGTGAGTAAATGGTACTGGGCACGCATCTACATGTGGAGAGAAGTGGGAGCAGATTTGCTGCCAATCTGCTCCTGCTTCCCAGGGCCCTGCAATGGGCACCTGCAGCTACTGGGGGAGCTCCAGGCTCTGACTGCAGCTGCCAGCAGCCAGCAGCCCTCTCCAAAACCTTGTGCCACTGGCTGCTTTCTGGCCAGCCACTTCCCTAGCCAGGAGTAGTGTGCCCAGCACAGGGACACCACACGGCAACATTTTCCTTGCTGCCTGTGCCTCCCCATGCCATGGCTGCTCCAATCCCTGCCCCTGGCACCCCATACTCCTGCTGGCTGCCACACTTGCCTTGCTGGCCCATGGCCGTTTCACCCCTCTTGGCTCCCCAACATGCAGCGACCACCTACCTCCTTGCCATGTGGCATCCCAGAGCCGCTGCCGTGCACCTGCTGCATGGACTCCATCTGCCTGGCTGGACCCCAGCAGGGACACCGACGATAGGCTCCAGGATGCCACCACTGGGGCTGCTGTCACCCTCTTGGGCTTTCTGCCCTGTCATCTCTGGGCCCACCAGGCCAGCCAGGACTGGTGGCAGCATGTCATCCAGCACACCTGGGATGATGAGCAGTGGCTGGAGGGGTTTTCAGGGAGGCACCCTGAGGCCAGCCCTGCCTTGTGCTGCTGCTGTACCCTGAGCATGCACCTTCTGCACATGCCCCAGGCAGTGCATGAGGAGCTGGTTGCACAGACTGAGGGATGTCTGACACACTATGCTTTGCTGCTGATGGCCGTGGTGCCCCAGGCACATCTACGCACCTGGCATGGGATCCTGACCTACAACAGTGCAGGGGGCAAGCCCAGGCTGCCCTGCACTTTGCTGCCACCTGTGGCTGCAGGTGGACGTCACCACCAGCATTGACAAATTCCTTGGCATGTGAGAGGCCTGTGCCCACATAGCTGTGGTGGCACGGGTGTCTTCTGGCTCCCTTTGTGCTGTGGTGGGAGTGGGGGAAACCCAGGACCAGGGGAGTGCAGGCTGGCTGGGGAGTGGGGGCTGGGGCAGGGGCAGGGAGGGCCCTCCCCCCCAGAGCAGGGCTTACCATGTGGCCAGGGCTGGCATAGCTGGTGGCTCTACACGGTCACAGCTGTCACCCACAGTGTGTGGCTCCAGGTGTAGCATGAACTGAACTAATGTAGCTGATGTTAACATAAAGTGTAATAGTAGTGAAATGTAACCATGTTAGTCTAGTCCTGTAAGCATCTTGAAAACTCCATTTTGTATTCTTCTGCTTGTTGTAAGTGAATGAACTTTGCATAGCCTTTATGTATGAGTGTGTGTAAAAGGGTGAATGGTGAGAGAATGGCATAGAGATGGGAGAAGAAGATTCAACTGTTTATGTAAGCAACAAGGCACCAAATGTAAGTTACCAACCACTAACTAACAAATGGCTGAAGAATCCCTTTGAAGCTCAAAGGCACAAAGGAGTAACAGAAGAAGAAATTCTGCCAGACAGGCAACAAAAACACTCCAAGGCTAAGATAAGCTGGAGACAAAAGAAGGACAACTGCAAAAACAGAAGCTGGGTATGGAAAAGCCCCAAAGCACTAAAACAAAGGATGCCAATCCCTATAAAAGAACACTTTGAAAATGTCAAGTTGGGTGAGTCTCTTTCTCTACTGCTGTTTCATCAGAGCACTGATGCATCTGTTCACCCCGCTCCAGCTGTTATTTTTAAATCTGCTATCTTCAAATCATCATCATTTACTCAATAAGCCTGGGTTGGCCACCCTGGGCTGATATTGAGCAGCTATTGCTGGTAACTATATCTGGTGTATGTGTGGATGAAATGGTTGTTTTGTGTATGTGTATGCTTGTGTGTAAAGATGTGTATGAGGTTTTGTGTGTGTTTGTATGAACGGTGTGCCTGAACCTCTGTCTCTAACTCATGTAATCAATAAATGCGGCACCTTGCCTTATCCCCCTTTATAAAGTCTTGCTCGTGATTTGAGCAACTGGAGATTTGTGTAGCACAGGTGGTGTCCTTGGGTGCAGTGGGTGGGCCCCCAGCTGGGGGCCACCTCCAGGAAGGAACTGGCACTGCTGGCAGCCAGTAGTGTCAGGGCCAGCCTTATATCATGGCAGGGGCTGGGGCTGCAGATTTGTTGGGGCAGGCACTGGCCTAGGCTTCCCACGCTGCTGGTGGAGGGTGCTTCTGGGGAGCTTGGTGGGACAGGCTGCTAAATGCCCGAGAGTCCCTCCCCCAGTGATGTGTCACTAAGGGTCCCAGGCTTGGGCAGGGGCTCAGGCAGGCTGCTCATACTGCTATAGATATCATGGCTGTGGCCCGGGTCTCAGGGTGCAAGGATGTCCATCAGTGGCTGCATAAAGGGCATGGCTTTATGTGCACTCCTCGACTGATGATTGTGGTCGGTGATAAAACCCACTTTGACTGCAAGGTCTTGACCTTTATGTGGCACTGCTGCACTGACTGGTTGTACCCTCACCCCCACGCCCAGGTGGATAGATCCTCATAGACATGGGCATTGGAGCACCTGCCCTGCTTGAACTCACACTGCACCTCCACCTTGCCTCACAGTGCCATGAGGTCACCAGTCTCCTCCATGGACTAGTTGAGGCCCTGGGTGGCAGGCACTGGCATACAGCCATGGACAAGGAGGACACCATCGTGGGTCCCACATCATCACTCTGGGCCCCGTGTGGCTGTCCCTGTTCTGCCATGCTTGGACACATGCCTGTAGCACTCAGCCCAGGGGCCCAGTTTGGGACTGACAGCTGCATGGCAGAAGCAATTCCCCGCAGCATCTGTGAGCTCAGGGCATGCTGCTGGGGTGGACTTCAGGCAGGTGCAGCTGGTCTTGGCAACCAGATGCTGGCTGCAGCTGGACCTGGGGGCTAGCAGGCCTGGCTGGAGCCTGCAGCAGCTTGAAGCAGCCTGCAGGCCTGGATGGCATGGGCCTGGCAGCTGCCCAGCAGTGTGGTGGCAGGCAGTGGCCCTGGGGTGCAGGCAGGCTAGGGAAGGTGGCCTGAAGCCTGCCCAAGGGGACAGAGGGGCTGGAGTGGCCTCAGACTCCCTGTTGGTGTGCCCCAGGGCACTAAGTGCCTGCAGGCTTTTAAAGGCCTGAGGCAGGGGCTGCCATAGAAGCAGCCCAGCCCTGGGGCAGGAGAGGCTGCCCCCTAGTAGCAGGGCTGACCCAGGAACAAAATTGCTCCCAGGTCATGTCTAACTCAGGAACAAACTTGCTCCCAGGTCATGTCTATATATGCAAAGTAACTAATTGCAAGTAAATTTGCTACCTGCATTTGCAGGTAGCAAATCTATTCATGATTAAGCATTTTTACTGAGCAATAAGCATGCTCACGTGTAGACATGCACACTTACTGCTCAGTCAACTTTGCTACTGAGCAGTTAAGCGTCTCATGTAGATATGCCCTATCAATGCTTTGTCACAGGAGAACAGCTTATTATACCCT
>NW_005842681.1:70012-107426 GCF_000455745.1 Alligator sinensis | reverse complement strand
TGGAAAAGAGTACATCTGAAGAATGCCTAAATGGGTCCTATGCTTTCTAATGCTGAGTAGAGCAAAGACATGAGATGGAAGCCTCCTCTTTAGTTAACATTTAGGCAAGCCACCTTTGTACCATCTCCATGGTATAAGGACACTGAAGGATTTCTAGGAGGGAAGAGCCAGGAACTCTACATGACAATATTCTCCTCAAAATATCCTGGTACCTGAGCATAATTTAATTCCCTTCTGACATGCATGGTTGTGGGAATCAAATGGTAGTACAGTGTTTTTTAACTGTACTGTGTGGGTGAAGGCCAGACAAACCATCAGAACCCTATGGCTCAGAGATACTAGATACATAGAGCTTCCTCCAAGGCCCTTAGTTTCCAGGCAGTTTGTTATTAACTCTTACTGTCTTCATAGGTTACAAAATCCCATTCACTTCAGTCAGACGCACAGATCATTCTGCACCTACTTAGGGGAGAAGAATATGGCCATTGATTTGAGATTCAGGCTATATCTAAATGGCACAAAGGGAGCAGTATAGCCATGTTAGTGAAGTGATCTTTTTGGTTTAATATACTCTGGTGGAAGTCAGGATGTCTTTGTCAGGGCAGAGTGCTGCACTAACGTGGCTATGCTTCTTCCTGTACCTGAGCTTGTTTGGTTATCACAATGAAGTGCTATGCAGAGTTGTGTAGATATACTCTTAGAGTTACCTAGGTCCCAGTAAAAACTCTGAACCAAGGAGGTCTGTTAACAGTGAATAAGGAAGACTGTATCTATATCAGGGGCAGGCAATTATTTTGGGCAGAGGGCTGCTTACTGAATTTTGGCAAGCTGTTGAGGACCACATGGGTAGCCCTGCCCCTTGACAGGTGTCCCGCCCCCTGGTTGCCATCTTGTGACTTTAAGTCCCACCCCCTGACCCCAGATCTTTGCCATGAGAAGTCCCTCCCCTTGGCCCTGGAAGTACTCCTGTCATCAAGGGGTTTTGCCATCTCAGAACCAGCAAAATACCAAATTGTATTCTACAAAGTGAAAAGCTAAAACACTCATTCATTTGTTTCATAGTTTCATAGTAGTTTGGGGTCAGAAGGGACCTGAACAGATCATCTAGTCTGACCCCCTGCCACTGGCAGTAGAACACGCTAGGATCACATGACCCCAGACAGGTGTTCGTCCAACTTCTTTTTTAATTTACCCAAGTTAGGAGCGAGGACCACTTCCCTAGGAAGTTGGTTCCATATCCTAGCCACCCTAACAGTGAAACAGTGCCTCCTAATCTCTAACCTGAACCTATTCTCCAGCAGCTTCTGGCCATTGTTCCTCGTCAGCCCAGGTGCTGCTGGGGGGAATAGGGCCCTTCCTATTTGCTGCTGATCTCCCCTTATGAGTTTGTAGGCAGCCACCAAATACCCGCTCAGGTTCAGGTCCCTCAGGTTCAGGTCCCTCAGCCTCTCCTCATAAGGCCTGCCCTGTTGCCCTCCAACCAAGTGGGTGGCCCTCCTCTGAACCCTCTCAAGACAGGACACATCTTTCTTAAAGTGCGGTGCCCAGAACAGGACGCAGTACTCCAATTGTGGCCTGACCAATGTTGCGTAGAGGGAGAGTATCACCTCTCTGGACCGGCTTGAGATGCATCTTTGGATGCACGACAAGGTGTAGTTGGCTTTGCTGGCTGCAGTCTGGCATTGGTGGCTCATGTTCATCTTGGAGTCAATAATGACTCCAAGATCCCTTTCTGCCTCTGTGCTCACAAGGGGGGAACTCTCCAGCCTGTATGTATGCTGTGGATTCCTTCTCCCCAGGTGCAGCACCCTGCATTTATCTACCTTGAACCCCATCTTATTACCATCCGTCCACTTCTGTAGTCTGTCTAAGTCTAATTGCAGCCTCTCTCTCCCTTCGAGCATGCCTACCTCTCCCCACATCTTGGTGTCATCGGCAAACTTGGACAACATGTTTTCCATCCCCTCATCCAAGTTGCTGATGAAAATGTTCAGCGGCTGTATGAGCATTCATGGTCATCTGGCCAGGTGCTGGGGGATTGGAAACTGGCTAATGTGGTCCCAATTTTCAAGAAAGGGAGGAAGGAGGACCCAAGTAACTATAGGCCTGTAAGCCTCACCTTGGTGCTCAGGAAGATCTTGGAGAGAATCTTCAAGGAGCACATCTGTGGGGGACCTGCAGGGGAGATCATACTCAGGGCAGTCAGCATGGGTTCATCAAGGGCAGGTCCTGCCAGACCAACCTGATTGCCTTTCATGACCAAGTAACTAAATCCCTGGATGATGGTGTTGCCATGGACATAGTCTTTCTAGACTTTAAGAAAGCCTTTGACACTATCTCTCACCTCATCCTCATCAATAAATTAAGTGACTGTGGCATTGATGCCTACAAAGTTGGATGGGTAAAAAATTGGCTGATGGGGCACACCCAGAGAGTAGTGGCATGGACAGGACACCAACATATCAGGGCTGCTCAGTGCCACAAAGCAGAGAGGGCCGCAGCTGGACCCATGTCCTGGTGAGCACAGGGGAGGGAGGACTGATTTTCCATGATAAAAACCCCCAAACCAAATGCCAAAATTTATAGGTATTTATAATTTCTTATTACAGTGGTTAGGGCACTGGTAGGCTTCCAAATTGCTTTAAAATGGTAAATAAACTAATAAAACATTGTGTTCAACTTAGACATATATATATATATTGGTGTTTCATTTTAAGCATGGAAAAATGCGAATTTGGGGGGTTTAAATTAGAGAACTCACTATTTTTATATGAGAAGTTGTGATTTTTAAACAGAGAAAACCAGGATCCCTATTTGGGAACAGTCTGTATGGATTCACCAAAGGCAAGTCATGCCTGACCAACCTGATTGTCTTCTGTAATGATATGACTGGTTTTGTGGATGTCGGGAAACCAGTGGATGTGATATACCTTGACTTCAGCAAGGCTTTTGGTATGGTCTCCCACAATGTTCTCACAAGCAAGCTAAGGAAGTATGGGTTTGATGAATAGACTGTAAGGTGGATAGAAAAGTGGCTGGATCATTGGGCTCGGAAGGTAGTAGTCAATGGTTCAATGTCTAGGTGGCAGCTGGTGTCAAGTGGAGTGTGCCAGGGGTCGGTCCTGGGGCTGGTTTTGTTCCAAATCTTCATCAATGACCTAGAAGATGGCACACAGTACACCCTCAGCAAGTTTGCAGATGACACCAACCTTGTGGGGAGTAGTACATATGATGGAGGGTAGGGCTAGGATTCAGAGAGACCTTGACAAACTGGAGGATTGGATCAAAAGAAATCTCATCGGGCATGTCCAGATGAGCAGGCATGTGTAGTTTGTGGACCCGCAGACCTGTCTGTGGTGCTGCAAACCACATGCACTGCACATGCAGATATTCTTTGCACTGCTAATTTGCAGCACAGCAGGGTTTTTTTGACACTGGGAGATCCTGGTGTCAAAATAACTCACACCAGAAAAAAGCAGTGTGGTGCATATGGCTGCAATGTGTGACACCTGAAATCAGAGCCTGCCCGGCCACAGCCGTGCTCTGACTGCCAGGTAGGCTCCATGCCTGACTTCAATACCTGTAAAATTACTAGAGCAAATTATAAAACAGTCAGTTTGTAAATAGGCAGAGTATGGATGGGCAATCACTAGCAGTTATTATAGTATAGTTGAGAATAAATCATACCAAACCAACTTGATTTCCTTCTTTGACAGAGTAAGTGCTTGATGTATATAGGGAATGCATTAGATGTAATATACCTGGGTTTTAATAAGGCTTTTGACACGGTCCTGTGTGTCATTATTGTAAGTAACTTCGAGAATGTGTGATACATAGCTGAAAAGAAAAGAGTCACTATTGGTGGATTGATGACACCCTGGGCACATCTACATGAGATGCTGAATGTGCAGTAGACTAATCCTACCACACATTAGTGCATTATGGCAAAAGTCATGCTATTGTGCTAATGCACAGTAGAATTAGTGTACTGTACATTAGCATCACTAAAAAGACATGTGCCAGTGCTACTGCGCAGTATCGCTGGTTACTGCACATTCAGTTAGTACCTGTTATTACAGGTACTAAACGTAATGTGCAGTACCTACAGTGCATTAAAACATGTGTAGATATGCCCACTGGCAGGCAGTCTCAAGTAAGCCTCCACAGAGCGCGTGTCTGTTTGGGGTCCAATGTTTGACTGTTTTTTGTTAATATAGTGGATCCAAGAGCAGATGTTACAAAACAAGGAAAGCTTGCAAACAATTTGCAAAATAGGATTAAAATTTCAAGGGAGAACTGGGTTATAGCCAACACAATAAAATTCTACAAAGACAAAGCCCAAATGTGCAAATACAGATGAGAGGATGATTATCTCAGCAGTATTGTGGCTGACAAGGATCTGGAAGTTATGGTGGATCACAAACTCAGCATGTGATGCTGTTGCAAAAAAAAAAAGAAGCAATTTTCAGTTGCATCTACAGAAACATTGTATGCAAACAGCTTATAGTAAATTTCAAGATAAGCTTCCTAAATATAAGAGCAATAGGACAATGAAAAAATGGCCTAGGAAAGTTTTAGACTCTCCTTTGTTGGAACTTTCCAAAAGAAGGGGTTGTATAGGTATCTGTCTGGGATGGTTAAAAACAGTGAATCATGCATTTGAGGTCCTTTCCAATCTGTTGATTCTGTGCTCAGTGTCTGTCTGCCTCGGTGTTCCCAATTCAACTACTAAAGCTACAGTCTAACTCTAAAGCCACGTTTGCTGTAAACAATGACCAAAACAACAAATATAATAATGAAAGCAAAACCAAAATGAAAAACCAAAACCAGAAATAGGAAGAGAGTAAGTTATGGGTAAGAATGCTATGTAACTTATAAGAGCACTTTGAAAAGTAATAAAGTCAAGACAATAAAGTCAGTTTTCTGGTCTCTGACAGTCTTTAACAATAAAGAAATGCAAGCTTGGAAAAGAAATCCTGGGCTGTTTAGGCCAATTTTTTTTTTGCTGCTATAGGCAATACAAATACTCACTGGCAAACTTGCACATTTTCCTGTTTTCACATATGGAAAATGAGAATCATTAAGTGGCTAAGTATTAAGTTGCAAAGTACTTATCTGTGCAAAGTATACTAGTATTTGATGCTTTTCACTTCCATTGGACATATACACCTTCTCACCTTTCCATGGGCATTGTGCTTTGATGTCACCTTTCTGTTCCATGTTGATAACCTCTTCCTCCTTTTTATACATTTTTTTACTCTTCTTCTCACTACTACTATTTCTGCTTTTTCTCCTGTTGCCACAGGCTGTTGACTTTTGTCTATTTCACTTTAAAAAGTTCAGTAGAGTGTAGGAAGCTTGTGTAATTGTATTTTATTTGTATCTACTTGAGTAGATGTAGTGAATGTAGCATATCTGGATTTCAGCAAGGCTTTTCAGAAAGTCTCACATGACAGCCTTATAATCAAATTGGAGAAATGTGGGCTAGACAAGACTACTATAGGACAGATAGACAACTGGCTCAATAGCCGCAAGCAATTTTAAATGGATCCATGTCAGAATGACAGGAAATTTCAAGTGGAGTCCCACAGGGACCCAGTGCTGTTCAATGTATTTATTAATTATTTGGATGCTGGAATAGAGAACTATTGTGAGTATTTGTATCAGGGTTGACTACGTAGTTTTGCTAATGGGTTAGACAATGAATTTGTATGGGATGGTTTGCATAAGGAAGATCCTACCTTGAACTAGATGATTTCTGAAGGTCCCTTTCAGTCCTACTTTTCTATGGTTCTATGGGCTCCTACAGACATGCAGTGAGGCTGTAAATCCAGTGTGTCGGAGCAGACTTGATTAATTGAGTCTGTGGCAGGGTGTTTTAAATTAAAACTCATTCAATGAGCTTTAGTTCAAAGCATCCTGCCACCATTTTTCTGCATGGGGATGCTGATACATGGGATGCTCAGGCACTGCTAGTTAGCGTGGCTTGGTAATTACGGCACCTACCCCTGCCTCCTGGATCACATCTATAAACACCCTATGATTTCATGTTTCAGCTTACTACATGTTTTCTCTTTTTGCCTGCAATTTGAAAGTTTCAATTTGAGGGCCTGTAGCAGGTCTTTACCCCATTACTGAGGAGCAGAGGGCTGGAGAGAGATGAAGTGCCAGAAAACCCCACTCTAGTCCACAAAGTCAGGAGCAGGCTTCAGAGCTCCGTAGGAGCCACTGCTAAGCTCCAGGGCTCAGTAAAAGCTGCATGCAGGCTCTGGGATGCTATAGTAGTTGCTGGGGACCCCAGAGACCCTAGGGTCCCCAGCTGCTGCTGTACCCCAGGTACAAGGAGTGTAGCCAGACACACAGAGCCAAGAAACTGCAGGTAGTAATCAACAGACCTGTAATTGAAAAGTGATCACAGGTGGTCTAAAGACTATGCTAATAAGAACCATGAGAAGTTCTGGCAATCTACTGGGGAACTCTACTGACAATCTACCAGCAATCTACTGATGTAAACCTTTATTAGGTCAGGTGGCCAGAAGAGGAGGCGGCAAGGGCCTTGTAAGCCCAGACCTACTGATGGCAGGCTCAGAGAAGGAGCTCTCTGGAGCTTGGAGTGGAAGAAACCCCACAGAAAGTTTGATACTGAGGATAAATGTTTTATGTTGAATGTTTTGTTCATCTTACTGTTTTAAAGCTGTAATGCATGGGCATGGCTGAAGAGGTGGAAGGAGGTCACTGAGGGCACCTGGGAAAGGCGTTATAGCTTTGTCTATTTGATGGCTGAGGATTGCAAACTGTGTTGGAGAGTAGTCTGAACTCTGTGGGGTTGTATCCAGGCCGAAGATTGTGCAAAGGGGCTGAGAGCCCAGAAGACTGTAAGAAAGATGGTGATCAGGCCCATAGCCTCTTTGCAGCCCACAGGCTCATTGGGGCCTGTTATCCTGCCCAGAGAGGATGGAGAGAGAGAAATAGAGATCTTTTTGAGTGGGGTAGGGATTCCAGACCAGCAACATGGTTTATCAAGGACAGTCGCCTGAAACATCAAGGCATAGCAGGCAAGGACCAGAGTGGTAAGCAGGCTGGGGCAAGGTGCCAGGGGGTGACAGACAGCCTGAGACACCACAGCTTGCTACAGGGACCCTCCACCTCCAGCATCCTCTCAAAAGCATCTATAACATATTCCCTGTGTATATTAATTACCACTTTTAATTTCTTTTACTAAGCAAGCCTGCAAACAGTTTTAAAAATATACATATTTGTATTTTAGTGTTCAGTATTAGAGGTCATGATACACAAAATTAATCTTTAGAAATATTTTCAAACACTTGGAGCAAAAGTCCCTCTCCCTTTTCTCCACTGTTTAGGAAAGAAAATACCATATTTACTCAAATATAAGACAGGATTTTCCCTGCAGTCAGCATAAGGAAAAAACGCTCCTTGTT
This sequence comes from Alligator sinensis, assembly GCF_000455745.1. Classification (NCBI taxonomy): domain Eukaryota; kingdom Metazoa; phylum Chordata; order Crocodylia; family Alligatoridae; genus Alligator; species Alligator sinensis. Next base: position 99,984 of record NW_005842681.1, on the reverse strand, counting down.
TTATATTTGCATACAAGGAAACCTGATTAAATATATTGTCTATCATTAAACTACTGCCAAGAGCAGCATGTAATGGAAACTGGAGCTGATTAAATGCAGCCAGTACTGAGCATGACTCTAAAACACATGGTCTGTATTGGGCAAACATACTGATGCAATTTTTTCTATGTGGGACCCTTAAAAAAATGAGCAGGTATTCCCTTCACAAAGAACTGGCAATGGGCCTAGGGACACTGCAATGCCAGGGCAGCACCAGGAGGGCCAAAGCCAAACCTGACACCTTCTCCTTGGTGCCAAAAATACCTGATCTTAGCCTGAAGGCTGAGATTTATTTTTTTTTTAATTTAAATTTTCTGTGGTCCAAGTCAAATCAGTCAAACCAATTCCTAATCCGTAAGTTAGTTCAGAATCATAAGTGGCCCTACTACTGGCAGACATCCTCCACCCTCATCTGGGTTTTCAGATGTTCCCAAATCCTTCGGCAGGCATCCTACATGCAGGCCCAAGCCCAGAGGTGTGGGTTTCACTCCAGTAGCTAAGTGGGAGGTTAACTATGCATTACCTTTGTGAGTACTACCCCTGTGTCAGGAGAGTGGTCATCCCTGGGTACAACTAGGAAAGCTGCCTTTGTGGTCACAGTGTTTCCCCCTGAGTCTAAAGGCTGAGATGCTAATGGAAGCCTACCACAAGGATAAGCTAGTGCAACTCATCTGAATAAGATAAATGGTAGTGTCTTGTGTGCTCAGTCCCACTCAGCACTGACTCTTTTAAAAGTCATGGTGAGCCACTACACTGAATACATTTCAACTTCACTCCCACAGCTGAGCTGCACCTTTCTTTCCCATTTTCAATTATTTATTTTTTCTTCATTAGCCTTAAATATCTGGCAAACATCACCAAATGGGGCCCAACACTGTTCATTCAGACTCCCTCTGCTGTTCCCTCTCTCAGCCTGTCACATGTGACTAGTGTGGCCCTGCCCTCCATGAGGTGAAGCTGGACTATATTGCCCAAAGCTGGACTATGTTGCCCAGTGCCTTGTCTATGTATATATTTTTGGACAATCCCTGGACTTGTGAAAAGAACATCTGGTTGCAATCATGACTGTGCGGCTAATTAGTACATGGATCCTTTGTGGGGCATTACTGGAGTGCACACATACTGAGCTGTGCCGAGCTGTGAGGTCACCATGACTTGAAATTCTGTTGATTCTGGTGGGGCCCAGCCCAATGGAATACATAGTAAATTATGAATCTTTTGGCTTTGGACTAATATCACTTAACAGCCTTTTGGCTAAGATTAAGGGAAACAGGGGGATCTGAACACCATGCCCTCTGGGCCCAGGGCTTGCACAATCCAGGATGTCTGCCTGGATTTGGGGAGTATCCAAAGCCCCAGGCCAATGAGTCTGGGAGGGAGAATGCTTGCCTGGTGGTAAAGCCAAACAGATTTGATGACTGAGCTCTGCTCAGTCAAATTTTGAAACTTGACTATTGGGCTTTCCTCAGTTGAATGTGGAACTGCTATGGTCTTGAAAAAGATTAAAAAAATAGTTTGTACCACATGTAAATAGGTACAAAAATGCTGTTTCAAAGCATGTTTGTAGAGTTTCTGAAAAATAAATCAGTGCTAAAACTTGTAGCATTTTCAAAAAAGGCTATAATGTAACAATTTTGGATGAACCAAGTCTATGTGAAAATTACTACTGGAATCTTGATTTCAAAGTCAATGTTTTCAAATTTGCCCCTCGTTTCCATGTGAGAGCAAGACTTGACAGTAAGGGTGCGTGGGCTGCAGAGGGAAGAAGCTGGGGGGCAGAGGGCAAAGGGGCGACCTAGCCCTCCACATTTCCATGTTGTAGCAGTGGGAAGGGGACAAATTCAAGGCATGCCTCCAATAATTAGATTCTGTACCTGGAAAATTATAACAAATATATATGTTTTCCATATATAGAATCTACTTCTTGGGGGGGTTGTCTTATATTTAGGGTTCTCTTATATTTGAGTGTATATGCTAGTAATTACTGGGAAATGTCTAAATAATAAATTGCTGCAGAACTACTACTACTACTATGGCATTTGTCTAATATAAATAAACAACTTAGATCAGGAATTCCCAAACAAGGAGTTGGGATTCCATTTGGGTTATGGCACTTAAAAGTTGGGTTGCATGGCCCTCGGATATTCATTTAGAAGAGTCAGGCTCATACAGGAAGTGGGACTGTAAGGTCTGAAAGATCAGGAACTACTGGGTTTCAAATAAACTTCTCCAATGATGAGAACACAGAGTTGTCTGGGATTTCAGTCCTGCTTGTGACATAGGCAGAAAATCTGGGCTGCTATTCTCCAGCTTCTTGCGTTGTAATTTACCTTTGTTGGAGTTTAGGAGGAAACATGGCCATGATTAATTTTGATTGAATAAAACATCTCCAGATGTTGAGAAATAAAGTATTATGTTATGGTGAAGTAAATTAAGAAAATAAGCCTACTGAAAAGGTATTTTCTAAGTTTCATGACTTTTGTGAATGAGAGGTAGTTAACCATCTTAGTCTGAAGTGAGGTAGAAGGAAGGACAGATTTGAAATTTACAGATGAACTAAATCAGAAATGTATTAACATAAGTTTTTGTGAGCCTGAGCTTACTTCATCGTATGCTATGAAAGGACATGCACAGAGCAGTCAATTAAATGCAGAGAGAAATGCAAAAACAAAAGACAGAGAAGGGAGAGAAGGGGAGCAGTGTTAGAAGAGGCAAGCACAGGGACAAAGGGGTCACAAAAACTAATCTGGATAATAGGATAAGACTCTATAAGATTCCCCGTTAGCATATTTAACATAATCCAGTCAGTGGATAATTTTTTTCCTACAATTTGGTGTTTAAGTTAATTTTTAAAGTTTGTTGTCTAATAACAGCTATTCTGAGGTCAGTGATGGAATGTTTTGGCAATCTTAGATTGAGCACAGAGGCAGAGTAGTTTATACACAGGTCCAGAATGGGGCTGAAGCCTTCAGGTAGAGTCCAGAAATTGTCCTTCTTGTGTGTGTATGGTTCTAGTCCATAGTGGGTGGATCACTGCATAGCTCCTTGTCATGCCTTAGAAGATATAGGTTTGATGCTGAAGCAAAATTTTGACTAAAGCCACTGGGAATTTAGAAAAGTGTTTGGTTCATGCAGCATTAGAGATAGGAACTTTCCCAGAACATATAAAGACCCAAAGACCAACAGATAGCTTCCACTCAGCACTGAAGTTCTGTTCTTACTGCAGTGCTACATAACCTCTTTTTATACTGGGACTCAAATTCCTACCTGAAAAATAAGGCCAGTATCACTCTACCACCTCTACCACCTCTAAAAGGTGATATAAGGATAAATACATTAAGAGTATTCATTCTGTGACCCAAGTTTCATATACTGTCTGAAAAAAATAAATCAGCTCTCAAATGTTTAATGTGGTTTTAAAAGTGACAAGCCTCCAGGTTGGAATTTGACTCTTTGATCTTTAAGAAGCTTGTAAATGAAAGAAGTACAAATATTTGTACTCATTCGGAACTAAGTCACAAAATTTAAGTGATTCACATTTCAAAGGACTCTAAATAAACACCAACTCAAAGGACTTAAAGGTAACATGGAATGTGATTCTTTTCCCCAATTAGGTAATATTATAATAAAAGATGAGAAGAATTTGATCCTTTTTATGTTTATTTCCAAATAAGAATAGCATGAATTAATTTGGAAGGAATTAACTTACCCTCATTTTTATATAATTAATAACTTTGTATGGCTCTTGAATCAAGTCATGACAATAACAATTCAAAACAAGCAATATTTAGCCAGGACTTCCATGTAATTGAATTGAAAGAATAACATTCCTTAGTGTGTCTTCTGTCCTTCCCACCATGAATATCAGTCTTCAGGCTGCATTAGTAGGAGTGTTGGAGCAGCAGATGGAGGGAAGTGATTCTTTTTCTCTGTTCAGCACTGGGGAGACCACATCTTGAGTACTGTTTCCAGGTTTGGGCCCCTCACTACAGAAAGGATTTAGACAAATTGGAGAGAGTCCAGTGAAGGGCAAGAAAAATGGTGATGGGGCTGGGGGGCATGACTTCTAAGAAAAGGCTGAGGGAACTGGGCTAATTTAGTCTGGAGCAGAGAAGACCGAGGGTGGATTTAATAGCAGTATGCTGACTGTAGGTGTTGTAGGGCTTGCTGCCACTGCCCTGAGCTCATTTTCCTACAGGCGGTGACAGGGTGGACCTTGGCTTTGGAACACTTGGTCTGCCAGAAAGTTGGTCTTATAAACATAAGACTTGCCTGCCACAACTTTGATGATATTTTATTGCTAGGAATCAATGCCCAAGGTGATCCTGCCCAGTCTCAATCCCTGTTTTCTTCTGTGGGGCTCCAAACTTCCCCTTTACCCCACCCTAGCCTTTCCAGGTGGCACTCATAGTTCTCTGCAGCCAGATATTAATGCTTCCTGTTGGTCTGTTGTTCTTCCCTCAGCCACCAGTGTGACCGTTGGCTTTAGTTAGCCGCATACCCTTCCAGGACTGGCCTTGGCCTGCACTCAAATGTCCCCCCCACAAAAAAGTATTACCTGACTGCTCTCAGTCTCTTTGTCAGCCTCAGTCCACGTTCTCTTTGCCTGGGGTCAGGCTTTCATGTCCAAATCACAACAAAAAAAATCAGTTAATCCAGTCACTGCCCTGCACAGGCCTGCCCCAGCTTACTCGTAGCATTCACAGTCCCAATGGGATTTCTCCCACGTGCAGTGAGGCTCTAACCTGAAACCAGCAATTTTTCTGGCCTCTCCTCTGGCTCCTCAGCTGTCACGCCACTCCAGGGATTATCACAGGGTTGGGCAATATACAGCCCATGGGCTGGATCTGGCCCACAAGGCCATTCTATCTGGCCCACAGGGCCCCTAAACAAATTTAAAAAATTAAAATTTATCTGCCCTTGGTTCCTGTCAAAGATGACAGGAACCAGGGGCAGTAGGACTCAGGGGAAGCCCTGGCAGGCTCCTGCAAGAGCAGGACCTGTCTGGCCCTGTCCCCCACAGCTGGAAGCCCCAACAGGGGCTTCTGTCCTGGGAACACCTGGCTGCCCCAGCACAGGATGCTCAGGTAAGGGAGAGAAAGGGCAGGGGATGTGTTGGTGCTGAGTGTGGGTGGAAAAGTGGCTCCTCCCTGACCCCGTGGCTGGTGCTCCTTGCTGCAGCTGCTTGCAGCCTGTGTGGGGCTGTCTTGACCAGGCACAGGCAGCCCCATGTGGACTGTGAGCGGCTGCAGTGTGGGGTGCTGGCCATGGCGTGGGGGAGGAGCTGCTTTTCCCCACACACAGCACCAGCTTGTAACCCACCTCTGCTGTTAGCCTGGGCCCCGTGCAGCTCCGGGCTCGCCTGTTGAGGCTGCGCTGCGATAGCAGCAGCTGCGGCCCCACCACTTGCCGCGCCGGGCAGTGTTTGCTGCTGCTGCCCGCCCAGAGCTCATGCCGTGGTAGGCTGCGGTGAGGCTGCCACCGCCACCTCTGTGGTGCCCAGCATATGAGGTCCGGGCAGGCAGCAACAGCAAACACTGCCTCCACGTGCCTCCTTCTCTGGGTCATACCCTCAGAGTTTCTCTGGCAGGTTTCGCAACACTTGTCTGCCAGGACGCTCAGTCGCTCCTCTCTCTGTGGCTTACAGGGAATCTACCCCACTCTGCCCCACTTTGGGGCCAGAAATACCTCTGAGCAGCCTCCCTCCTCCCATCCGGAGTGAGGTGCTGCTCCAGATGTATGGTGTTTGCTTCTCTTCCCTTCCGGTCTCCAACTGCAGCCCTGCCGGCCATCCATATTGTAAGTGTTGCTTGCTTTCACTTTCCCTATCTGTTGCTGCCGCTGCTTTTCTTCTTCTAACCTCCCCTGCCCAGCATGTAAGGCACCTCAGGGCTTTTGTTTACTCTCTCTCACTCCTTCACGAGTTTGCTTTCACTTTCCCTATCTGTTGCTGCCGCTGCTTTTCTTCTTCTAACCTCCCCTGCCCAGCATGTAAGGCACCTCAGGGCTTTTGTTTACTCTCTCTCACTCCTTCACGAGTAGCCTTTAACTACCTGAAGGGTTGTTCCAAAGTGGATGGAGCTAGACTGTTCTCAGTGGTGGCAGATAACAGAAAAAGGAGTTTTGGCTAGATATTAGGAAAAACCATGAATGCCTTGTGCCTCCTGAGGCTGTGGGGGGCACAGCGACTGCCTGCAGGCAGCAGCTGTGGTGGTGGCAGTGGGGGTATGGCAGTGGTGAGCAGGGACTGCATGCAGACAGCCATGGTGATGTCGGTGGTGAGGGCGGGCCTAGCAGGGACCATTCATAGGTGGCCATGGTGGTGTCGGTGGTGATGGGTTGTGGGTAGTGAGCACCGAGTGGTGATCAGTGACTGCCCACAGACGCCACCAGCAGCGTTGGCAGGGGGGGGGGCGGGGAAGGAAGGGGTGGCGAGCAGTAACCACCCGCAGATGTCACCAGCACCGTTGGCGGTGGCCAGTCTCAGGGGGCACACAGCCAATCTTAGGGGGTGCATATGCGTTGCCAATGGGAAAAAGTTTCTCATGAGGAGGGTAGGAAAGCAATGAGACAGGTTACACAGAGAGGTTGTGGAGCCTGGAGGTTTTTAAGACCCAGGTAGACTAAGCATTGACTGGGATGATGTAGTTAGGGATGGTCCCGTTTTGAGCAGGGGGTTGGACTAGATGACCTTCTGAGGTCTCCTCCAACCCTTATTTTCCATGATTCCATTTCCGTGATTCCAAATCAGTGCATATACCATGCTTCAGAAAGAGTGCCTGCAAGTAAATAGGAAGGAAATAATTTAGAGTCTTATTCAAAGTTTCCACTCTTAACTACCTTAAATGAATATTGTCAGGTTAAATTTGATTTAAAATGCAGCTGTTGCAAAACCCAAGCTTTTACAAAACAATAAATATATTTCCCTAAAAAAATACAATAAAAATAACAGGAGCATTTGGAATATTGTGCCACTATGTTAATAATTTAAAACCAAAAAGAGGGTGTAAGTAGAAATAAAGAGAAACCAGTAGTAAAACTGAGAAATTCTCTGTCCAAGTTGAATTTCAGAAAATTTCAGAATTTCAGAAAAGCAAGAAATACCCTCACATGGTATTCTGCTGCCTTCTTTTATCTGAAATATTTCTACTTTGGATATCCAAAGTATCTAGTCTTTAAAATAGTCTAGCTTGATTTCTGCATCTTCTGAGCAACAGACTGTCATACTATGAGTAATACTGTGGTTGTGAGTACTCAGGGCAAAGAGAAGGCAAGCCACAATCCTAGTCCTTATGTTCTGTGAGATCAATGACTTTTACTCTGCCATGATGACCAGATGGGGCTATCTATGACCATACTCCTTTGTACACTGGCTCATGAAGCTGAATCTGACAAGGGAAGCGCTCTTTTCTCTGTTGTGAAGGTGCTGCATCAGCACATGGTCTCCTGAGCCTGGGGAAGAATCACAATACTAGTTATCAAGTATTCCACCAGGGACTGCATGGCAGTCATCTCCTCACTCCTAGATATGTGGGCTGTGGCACAAAACCCACTCATTATTTTTTCCCTTCTTGTGACACACCATGTAACGGTTGACAGAACCAGACTCCATCAACTTCCAACTTTAACTTCCCTGCTACATCCAAGCCAACTTTCAAGCCCATAGCAACAGGCCTAATCAATCCTTGTGCCATTCTCACTGCTGTGCCGCCAAATGTGGTTAATTTAGACTAAGCCATTGAATCTCTTGGCAAGCTTGTTAGTAGCTGCTCATTTTCAACCTTGCTTTTCAAATACAGTCATTAAGTTTTGACAGTGCATAGTTGCTGAGAATGTTACCCTGTATCTTTAACTTCACCAGGATTATCTGATAGTCCTGAAATGGTAGTTGTAGAATTTAGACCAAGGCTATGTCTGCGTAGTTATGCTTCTGCCTCTGAGTAGGGAGCAAGGCCTTGGAGCAGATGCAAACTAAAGGTAATATCCAACATTTGAAAAGGAGAGAGAAGGCATGCATGCCAGGTTTTTCATTAAAGCATTTCAGCTTGATTGAATTCCGGCAAGTGTGTTACTGTGGTCTGCTAGTCTGTCTTTCTGATTACTTGGACAGTGTATCACATGCATTCGTGTGTGTCTGTGCCAGTGTTCCAGCCAGCCTACAGGTGAGGAGGGCAAGTTTTAGACTTTCTGCTCTCAGGTAGCGTGTATGATGGATGATGGCTATAGCTCATAGTCTTGGCCCAAGGTGATAGTTTGACTTAGTTATAACTGACTTTCAGCTACTGAATGTCAAAAACAACTGCCGGTCTATTTGGATTATGAAAACATAGTATACTAAGCAGTATATTTATGAACTTAAATTCAGTGTCAGCACTGATGTCAAGTTTGTAACTGGAAAAAAAAATGCTCCCTGCCTTAACAAATAAGTATTTTAAATAATTACTGTCACTGCCAAATCGGTTTCAAAACAACAAAGTCAAGGTTTGCATTGCAGAACTTAGTTCCTGGTTCTGCAGTCACTTCCAAATCCAACAAAGAATGTAGTGATTGTAAAGCTGTGCCTACCAGCATGTGAAATTACTGGAATGCATTTTACATTCTTTCAAGGATGATCCTGTATTATCCTGTCCTATTGCAATAAATAAGGAGGGAGAATAACTATCCTAAGTGGACATGCAGTATTATTGAGATGGTGTCCCAGAATGGAAATTGCTAGTGGTTATTTTCAGTGAGCTTATATATAGGATATAATGTACATCTCTGATTTGCTGGTTTGACTAGCTGAGGCTTGATTTTCCCCACATACCTGTTCTAGGAGGGCATAACTAGAGTACAGATGTTTCTAAGAGCATAAAGACAGTTTGGCCTTCAGCAAATCTATTTAATGAGACATAACATTTCCTGTGATGTGACATATCTACCAAAAGTTTTAGAAGAGCATCTCAGAACTTTTAAATGTTTCCAGATGTGAAAGAGAATATATATTGAAGCTGCAAGTCTAAAAGCTTTTAAATAGTGTTTAAATAGGGTTTTTTTGTACCCCGTGTCTATATTTACCACATATTTAGAATAGTTAATAACTGATATTCTTTCAGAGTCATTATGAAAACTGTTACATCAGTGGTTTTACACTGGTATAATTATATTGTCTCTACTGGAGTTACTCACAGTTGTATGTGAAATCAGTCTCTTGCTATTTATTCTAAACTTCAATAATGATACATTCAGAACAAATTTTCTAAAATAGGCTGTATCAGGTGTCTTAGGTCTCAAGTGGCTTACTTTATTTGCAGTGACTTGCTCCTTAATGGATCAGAATGAAAGGTGGGCCAATCTTACTGTGAGGGATTACTACCCTCTTAGGGAGTGCTGTTGGCTAGTACAGACATTACACATATCATGCATTAAGCAGGCAGAAAGCACTCTGAAGCTGTAACTGAACAGATGTTCATGGCCCTTAGAGCACTTTAAAATGGCAGATTGTGGCTTCAGTTAACCCTTGATGGAGGTATACTAACCTAAAATGCTTTCTGTTCCATCAAGGATTAACATGGGAAGTGATCATCACTGTCATCTCAGGCATTGTGCAGGGCTGCACTCTAGTCTTGGGTAGAGGTCATTTACTGTCTAAGCCTGGGCTGGCCCCACCACCTTGGCTGTCACTGACCTTATTCAGTGACAGCTTCTGATTCCAGCCTGGCATGCAGCCTGGCTCAGTGGGTGAAGGGGGATTTCTATCTTTGCAGCCACCCTGGCCCCACAGCATGCAACAGCCCTGCTGGGGGAAGCGGGGTGGGGGGGACTGTAGGGGAAGGGCTCCAGAGTCTCTCCTCCCCAGAGTAACCCAGGCTAGGCAGTGGCACACCACTGCTTAGTGGAGGGGGGGCTGCAGAAGAAGGGCTGAGGGTCTTTCTTTCTGCAGATGCCCCTTCTGGGCCATGTCATGATGCAGCCCAGGCAGGGAGCTGCAGGGAGAGGGATTCAGGGTATCTCTCCCCACAGCAGCCTGGACCAGGCAACAGCAAGCCACTGCTTGAGGGGTGTGTGTGTGTGTGGGGGGGGGGGGGGGGGCTGCATCTGGCAAAGTTCAGAAGCATGGGAAATACCCATAGTAGAGCTGGGCCTGTTGCTGGAGAGGTGAAGAGGGATTTGTCACAACTGGGCCAAAGCTGTATGGTTGGAAGAAGACTGGTGGCCCCTCCTGGGCCACTTTGTGGCACAGTCCAAGGTGGGGTGGGGGTGGAGGCTGACAGTCACCAGCTGGTGTGTGGTGGGGGGAGTGGGGTAGGGAAGAGGGGCTACTGGGGCAGCCTCCTGGGAGATGTGTGGGAGAACCCCTAGTGACTAGTGTGGGCAGGCTCTGAGCTCCTCCCCATCAAACTGCAGATGTCTGTTCAGTTACCTCACGCTCTAATAGTACTTTAAGTAAAGCACATTAGTTAGAGCACTTCTGCCAGGGGCTTTTTCAACATCTGTACTTAGCCCTTGAGCCCATGGGGAAAATAGTGAGCTACGTCCACTGCCTCTGAGTTACAATGGACAGGAAGAAGAAAGGCAAGAGTGGGTCAGAAGCTCAGCAACAGTCATTCTTGGAGTCCAGGTGACAAGCTGAAATGGATACCAAAGACTTATGTGGCTGAGCTGAAGCCCTCAGGGAAGAGCTTTATGATGTGTTTTGAGACTTATTCTTCCTTTGAAGCCCTTTTAAATGGGATGTACTCTTTTGGTTTGGTTTCCCCTTGGCTTATGCTTGGCCTTGTTTCCTTTGGAAATGCAAAGTTTGCTGAAATGTGCTGCATCCCAGAATCTCAACAAATTCCCCCAACATTGCTAAGGTTTTGCAAACAGTATAATAAATAACATAAACCAATTGGAGACATAGAGACAGCTTGCCTCATAGTCATTAGGCATTGCAATGCCATTTGGGCATTGAAGTGTCTGACAAATAGGTGCTTGCCACAGGAGGATCATTGGACTCAAAAGGGTTAGGTGTATAGGAAGTATCATAACAAGGGGTGGATAAGCAGGGCACCAGTCCTAGGTGCCAGAATGGCAGCTGTCTGGCTGCTGGGGGACTCCTTCCTCCTCGACTGGCTGCCAGGGCTACACTGACCCAAAAAGGTTTAAAACCCCTGGTCTAAAGGTTAGTGCACTTGCCTAGGAAGTTTCTGGTCCTCGTCATCCTGAGGTGTCACTCTCCATCTCTCCTGTTGAAGCTGGGCCACTTGGCGGAAAAGAATGCAAATGTCAAGAGGCCCAAAGGAGAGCATAGTAAAGTAAGCATGACTCTGTGGCCCTCACTTGGGAGGGGGGGTGGGGGCTGGGTTCTGGACCCCGTTCCTGGAAACATTTATGTATTTTACATTAGACAGTCATTGGCTAAAAAAAGCTGGGAAGCCAATCCCACAGCAGGAGCAGTTTTAAGGAATAACAGCTTATATAAAGATGATCTATAGTCTCCAGGGAGATGAAAAAGGATTTCACCCACTTGATATCTTCTAATCACACAACATCTGTAATATTGTTTAGAAGTGAAAGACAGATGACAGCTCCTGTCCTGTGGTACTGCTGCTAGTATAGTGGAGATGGCATTGAATAGCAGTAGTAATCTGATAGGCAGGTTTCCCAGAAATAAGAGGCTAGGAAGCCAAACTAAAAGTTTATCGATTATAAAGGGATTAAGGAATGGCTGTGAGCATTTTTGTCATCTTTGCTGGATATTCAGTGGGTGAGAAGAGTTATCGAGGGGTCAATCATTCCAGTGTCTGAGGAGTGAGTCTTGTGCCATTCACAATGGTTTGTAAATCCAAATCAGGCTGCTCATTGCTATTGCTAAATAGAATTTGGTAATTAATTTGTTTCTAACAGAATATTCCATGTTTGCCCCCTCCTTTTTACAAAGGGCCTGTGAATGTATTGTTCTAATCCAATTACCCTTCTATCATGCCTTTAAATGGCAGTTTTACAGCCATGTAAGTGCTTCCACATCCACACTGCATGTATAATAGAGTCACAAACCTTGTGTAAGTGCCAGAGGTACCACTTAAGCATGGAAAGGGTAGTAAAATTCCACCCCTGTGAATTTCTCCAGTGGATTCATTTTTCAGAGTTATGTGGGAATTTTTTTCAGCAAGCCACAGTTGGGCTGCAGACTGTTTGTAGCAAATATTCAAAATGCCACATTTGTGCTGTTTTGCTTAGTTAAAGTTGCGGGACATATTTCTGTTCTGTGATTGAAAGACTTGTATAACTAACCAGACCAGTAACAATAGCAAGAATTTTGAACAGCAGAGGTGGGTGAAAAAGCTGTTTTTCCTAGGTCAAGTGTACTGGGTCTTAAGGTCTCCTTTTTGTGTATAGTTTTTCTAACAAATTTTGTTTGCTAGAATAGTCGGGGGAATCCAACATAAAAGATATACACATCAAATCAATGTTAATTAATTTAAAAAGTAAATTAATATTTATGGGGAGGGACTGCATTTACTCAATTTACCCATTTTGATGTGGAATAGCATGAAGGCCATCATGAAGCCTTAGCTTATGACAAATTTCATAAAACTGTTTAAAGCTGTGAGTGTCACCCAAACTTGTAAAATCCAGGTTTCTCTTGAATGGAATTTCTGTACACTGATTGCTGCCACTCCAGGGTTATTTCTCAGAGATGTGAAGTGTAAACTGAGAAAACAGCATGCTAGTTAACTCAGAGGTGGGCAAAATGTGACACTTTCATCTGGCTGTGACACCCACCAAGGAATTTACCCCACCCAGCCCTTCTGCCCCTGAGGGTGGGAACGAGGCACCCATGTATACACACCCTGTCAATATACACCATTGCACCTCACTCCCACCCTCATGGGTGGAAGGGCCCAGCCCAGCCAGCAGCAGCTTCTGGGTTGGGCTGCTGCTGCCACTGCTGCAGCCACTGGGGGACCTACTTGGCTTTCCCTGTGTCTAGCTCACTCTGGGCACCAGTTAGGGAAGTGGCAAGGGCGGGGGTATAGGGGGGAGCTGCAGCTGGATGGGGGTAGGAAATATGGGGTTGGCACTGGTGGCAGTGCAGAGCTTGTGCCCAGGGGGTAGCAGAAGTACAGAGCTCAGGTGGGCAGGGTGTGGGTGTAAGGGAGTGTAGGGGAGTGTGGGGGAGTGTGAGGACCCCCCCATATGCCCCCATGGTGTGTAGCCCCTGCTGGCACCAATAGCAGCAGCAGTGGCAGCAGCAGCAGCAGTAGCACATGGGGGCACTCAGGGCACTTGTATCCAGCACAGGTGCTGGCACCCTGCAGCATGAGGCTCCAGTCAGCACTGCACATTGTGGCAAGGAGCACAGCTTTGCCAGGCCGCCTCTATTGCTGGGGCTCCATGCCTTGCATGCGCATTTCTGCACTTGTGTACCACTGGAGGGAAGTTCCACACGCTGGAGCCAGCTGCCTTCCCCACCCCTTGCCATGCAGGTCCTGGGACTCTGCTGGAAGTGGAGGGGAGTCCCAGCCTTTGCTTGCCTGTGAAGTCCTGAGACCTGTGTGGCAGGGGGTGGGGAAATCAGTCTGCTTCAGTACCTCCAGTGGTGTGTGAGTGAGGGAACTGCATGTGTGGGGAACCCCCCCATATTACATGGGATTTCCCCCCACATGTCTAGAAGCACAGTGGGGGTGGGGGAGAGGGGAAGAATTGAACAGGGAACCCCTTTCATATTTGGATTTTCCTCACATGTCTGCAAGCATGCGGGGAGGGACTTGTACTCCTCCCTTTATACTTACAGATGCTCAGGTGGAAGGTGTGGGAGGCAGGGAGGAGCAGGGTTTTCCCTGCACAGCCAGACACATGGATCTGGCTGAGCAGAAAAGCACTTTTCCTTGCTCAGCCAGACCCAGGGTAGGGTCTGGATGAGCAGGGATGTGCCACAGAGGTAACAGACTTCCACCACAATAACGCTGCAGAGTCTATCATCATCTTTCATTGCATCACTAATTTTCTTTTCATGTGGTACAACAAAGGGTAAGAACCTGGCCCAGGGTGAGGTGGCTCTTAGTTTTGTCCAGCCCTCCTGGCATCCCTGGCTCAGGGAGTGGCTGTTCTCAGTTCTCTCCAGCCCCCTTGCATCGCTGACCCAGGGCAAGGCTGCTCTCAGTTCTGTCCAGCATGACGCATGCCCCCCCTTCCCAGCATCCCTGACCCAGAAAGAGGATGCTTTCAGCTTTGCCCAGCCCTGATCCAAGGCAAGGCTACTCCCAGTTCACCTCCACTCCCTACCCTCTCCACAGTGTCCCTAACAAAGCACAAGACTTTATGCAGGGTGGCCTCCACTTCACTTGTGGTCTCTGCTTTGCCCCTTATAACCACACCTGTTCCACTGGTATAAAGTTTAAATTACAACATAAATGCAAGACACTATCTCCCAACTAAAAGTCTACTCAGCTCTGGGTTGTTGCCTGAGTCAGGCCATCAGTTCCCCTTAGTTCCTTCTGGGTAGCTCCAAGGAACAGCTCAGGTGCCTGCTAATTCATCTGTTGGAAGCATCTCCCTCAGGAGCTCATAGATTTCATAGATTTTTAGGGTCAGAAGGGGCCTCAGTAGATCACTGAGTCTGACCCCCTGCCCTGGGCAGAAAAGAGCGCTGGGGTCAGATGACACCAGTCGGGTGCTTGCCCAGTCTCCTCTCCCTTTAGCATACAGGACCTTCCAGCTCTTCTCCCTTCAGCATGCAGGGCCAGACAGCCTGCTCTGGCTTAGGCCATGGGTTTATATGCTTGGAAGCCAGGGCTCCTTTCTGACACATGCCTTTCCTCAGCTTTGCACAGGGTTTTCCCTGTTAATCAAGGGCCAGCCTTCCCCTCTGCAGCTGTGGCCCCACACAGCCAGCTGAGTCTGCTGCATCCTTTTAAAGGGGCAGGTGCCCCCTGGCTCACTGTTACGTTCCCTTCTCTTCCTCTTCCCTTACACCCAAACAACAGGGACTGGGTTACAGGAGGCATCTGTGCAGAAAGTTTGAAGAATGAATGTGATAAGCATTATCCTCCTCACCAAGAGCTAATTTAGTTTAGCATCGTGTATTATTTATTATTTAGCCATGTATGCTATTTTGTAACAATCTCACTCAATTTTGTCATCATCATTTTCTAAAAAGATGTAGCTTTGGTGTTAAACTAGCTTTGAGTACATGGCAGCATGAGGTACTGTCACATAAGAACTTGGTTTCCTAGAAGCTTGTGTGTTTATTATCCTGCATCATTTCAGCTGACTTTCTCACTAAGCCAGGGTGTGCATAGCCTGCGGCCCACCAGGTAGATCCCACTTGCCTGCCATAATTCTTTATTAAAACCCTGATTCATTGCCATTCCATGAACATCAAAACCAAAACAAGATACGAAGAGTAAAAGAGAACGTCAAATTAATCTTTGCGTCTGCAAATTGTGTCCTTTCAGCAGCAATTCTCTGATCAGTGCACTTGTCTGCATATATGGCTTGGCCTCCTGTTTGCAAATGTGTTGAGGGTTTATGTTTCCATTAGTGGTCATCTTTCAGTAGAAAGGGCACCTTGCATGTGCTCTTCCATAATGTCTGAGTTGAATATCCCTTCATGAATCATCAACCTCTTTTTTAATTTAACTTACTGAGATCCACTGTGGCCAAAGGCTAAGTTATAGTGTAGCGCTGAGCATTCATGAACTGAAGTACGTTCATGATCGTAGCTGTAGGTAACATGGAGATACAGGAATATACATTAGGATGAGACCAGTGATCCAGACATTGCCATTGACACTGTGTGGTAACAGACTGAGAAGAAAATGGAAAGAAATCCAGCAGCAGGCAGTTACAAGATAGTCGGTCTCCTGAGAGAACCCCTCCTAGCCTGAAATAGTTAGAGGTTGCCTTGGTTTCTTGCAATATGAGTGTTTACATTCCTTAAAAAATGACCATACTGTATTGCATATAACACACCCGCAAATAAGACGTGCACCTTGTTTTTGGAAGGCAGAATGTAGAAAAAAATAAAGGAAATTTCTAGAGTTGTGACTGACTGTGTGACACAAAGTAAGTCCTTCTGGAAACACAATGCCCAGGAAATACGGCATCCCAGGAGGCAGTCTGGTGAGGCAGCAGGAGCTTCCTGGGGGGGGATCCCGCTTCCCCACCAGGAAGGCACACCAGGAAGTTCCTGCTGTCTCACCGAGATTGACTGGCTAGCTAATCCTCCTGCTTCTATTCCAGTGAAGAAAAATCAGCTTCCCCACTTAAGACATACACCTGAGTTTTGGGGGGAAAGATGCCTGTGTTATGTGGATAAATATGGTACTGTCTGTTATTGTTTATTTGCTATTATAACTCTAGAAGGGCTTGATTTCCATGTGAATGATTACGTTGAGCTCTTGATCTCAATCCTATAATGTGGCAATGAGTTCCACAGACTGTGTTGAGTGAAAAAGGATTTTCATGTGTCAGTGGTGAGTTCGCCTCTTTTCAGTTCCTGGGATGTGTCTTTTTCTTGTATTATGAGAAAAGATGAAGAGATGTTAAAAACATCAAGTTATAGCAGTAATAAATAGATATTACTATTCCCATTTTAAAGTTCAGAAAGTAGAGGCAGAGAGCAGAGATATAACTGAATCAATGGCGCACAATGAATCAATGGAAAAGCTGATAGATTAGAACTCAGAGTCTCGTGACCCCAATCCTGGGCCTCATCCTGCAGAGCATGCTACCTGCTATTCATTTTCTGTTTTCTCTTATATTCTGATTGGTTATAGTCACTCTTATGCTCAGTTATGACTGTCTAAATTTAGTCCTGTAGATCTCTCAAATCAGTCACATTTATCATCCCGTATCCTCACTTGGTTAGTGGCAGATTCACTTTTGTTTGTAATGCAGCATTCAGCTTTGCTCAGCAGGGCATTATTTTTTAGGTGTTTTAGTCTTTTTAAATTAAAAAAATGATTTTTTGGAGTGGCACTTCATAAAAGAAACATTTTGAAGTAACATATAATTATACCATACAGTTGTCAAACATAACATCGTTTAAGTGACTGTTCAATAACATGCAGCAGCAATGCTATATTAGGCACTTACATTGCTTACCTTGTAGCTACAGTGTAATTATTGGTATTTTAAGCAAAGTACTGCAGTTATTCCCGTGTGTAAGTGCTACTATAATGTAGGAAGAAGCGTTCTCATATAATGCTAATCAAAGTGCATGTACCTGAATGTGAAAATGAACATGTCAATCATACTACAAAGAAAAGGGAAAGTTAGTCATCCTTTCTAAAACAGTGGAGTCTTAAAAGTGCTGCAAACATGTCAGAAGCACCTGAATCTTATGTATTTTTAAAAAGTTTTCTGAAAATATTTGTTGTGCCTTTCTTTTGTGCAACAGAAAGGCAATAAGGTACATGTTTACATGTATATGTGAACAAAAGATAATGAAAAATACTATCAGGGTCATTCAACATCCACCAAACTTATAGGTGGTTGAAAATATTCATTTCTAAACACCTTTTTTAAGAAGTGCACCAGCGGAGCATGTGTTCCTAGCTGTATTCTTAAGCCATGTTTGCATGGCTTAAGAAGATGTACAACTTCAGGTTATGCAAAGACTGAAACTATCTCATAAGCAGTGGCAGAATGGTGGTGAAGTGTACATTCAGAAAGCACTGCAAGAATCATTTGGATGCCAACATTCCCTATGCAGCATGCAAGATTGCTGTCCTTTGCACACTGCACTTGAGGCAAAAGACAAGCTATTCTGCATTGAGTACAATCAGAACATCACTGGATTCCATCATCATTACCTGCAGCAGAAAGTGTTCATTGAACAATTTAGGGTCCAGCTCAAGGGAGGTTAGGGAAGTTAGGGAAGTCACATGTTCTTACAGTTCTGGCACAAATCTAGGATTACCTGCCAGGCAGTTTGTGTGCCCTTTGCTCAAATACCAGCCTCTGTGTGCAAGCAAGTGAGCAGGTGCTCCTTGAACAAATAAATGATACAGATGGAAAAGTAAAGGTCTCTGCAATCATTCCCTGGTTCTTAAAGGAGGAGTCCAGAGGGAGGGAAACTTTTGAACAATGCCATTCTTGACTCAGATCTTTTTGAGTGATTTGCCCTTGATGGGAGTAGCTGGTTGAGTCTGAGACTTATCTAGGCAAGTACTAAAGTCCATTGTGAACTGGCAAGTATATTCCAGGCTGCCACCTAATGTGGGTGTGAATTAGTAGGATGGGTCTTGTGGTTTTCTTTTGGTGCCTTTACCGATAAGCTATTCGATAAGCTATTCATGGCTCTACTCATAAGCTATTCGATAAGCTATTCATTCCAAATTTGCAATTCACTGGGTATGTTTGCTTTTTTGGTACACCTTGTATGCTTTCTGCAATGTAGTTGGTGTTTAGGCTGTCAAAACAGATACCAAGCTTGAAGTCTTAGACTTCAAAAATGCAAATTTTAATAAGCTCAGGTCACTAGTAGAGAATGTCCTGAGAGACCAAGGACCACAGGTAAAGGGAGCATGAGAAGAATGGTCATTCCTTAAGGATACAATCATTAAGACTCAGAGAAAGTCCATTCCCTCACAGAGAAAAAGTAGCAGAAGGGTCAAAAAACCCTCTTGGCTAAGCAGGGAAGTTGCAGCCCTCCTACAAAAAAAGCAAGAGGCATACAGGCAATGGAAGCTTGGGACAGCCTCCAAGGAAGACTACCTGACAATGGCCCGCACTTGTAGAAAGCAGATTAGGCAAGCTAAGGCAGAAACTGAACTAAAACTAGCTACAAGAATCAAGGACAACAAGAAGTCCTTCTTTAGCTACATAGGGAGTAAAAGGAAAACTAATGGGAGCGTGGGGCCACTGCTCAGTGCCTCAGGATACCTGGTCACTACCACTCAGGAAAAAACGGAACTCCTAAATGAATACTTTGCTTCGGTCTTTCACAAGACCAAGGGGAACAACATACCAGGTATGGCACAGAACGAGCAAGGCGGGATTGACACCATTCCCACCATTGCCATAGAACTGGTGTACGATCATTTAAAGAAATTAGACATATATAAATAAGCAGGGCTGGATGAACTCCACCCAAGAGTGCTGCAAGAATTGGATGAAGTAACCGCAGAGCCCCTGGCAAAGGTCTTTCAAAAATCATGGGCCTCTGGAGAAATGCCAGAGGACTGGAAGAGGGCCAGTGTTGTGCCCATCTTCAAGAAGGGGAAGCGTGAAGACCCAGGAAACTACAGGCCAATTAACTTAACTTCTATTCCAGGGAAAATACATTCATCAAAGAGGCTATATGAAACAAACTTGCAGAAGGCATGATACTGAATGACAGCCAGCATGACTGTCATGGGCAGGTCTTGTCTGACCAACCTCATTTCTTTCTATGATCAAGTGACTTGTCTCCTGGATGAGAGAAAAGTGGTTGACATAATATACCTCGACTTCCAGAAAGCCTTTGACCTGGTATCCCACGAGGTACCGATCAGAAAACTGGAAGATATTGGGCTCAACTGCGGGACCGTCAGGTGGGTGTAAAACTGGTTGTGGGGTAGGGCTGAGTCCAAATGAATGGATTGGTGTTGTCCTGGCAAGCTGTGGGTGGCAGCGTATCCCAGGGGTCGGTACTTGACCCAGTGCTGTTCAATATTTTCATCAATGACCTGGATGAGGGGGTGAAAAGCCCATGTCCAAGTTCGCGGATGACACCAAGATATGAGGTTGTGTGGAAACACCTGCAGATAGGGTGCAGATACAAGCAGACCTAGACAGGCTGGCATGTTGGGCAGAATGGGATTAGATGAGGCTCAACATAGAGAAATGCAAAGTGCTGCATCTGGGATGGTAGAACCTCCAGCACACCCACAGGCGGGGCATTGCTAACCTGACCGGTGCTAGAAATGAAAGGGATCTGGGGGTAACAATAGACCCCAGCATGAATATGAGCCAGCAATGTGATGCAGTAGCTGCTAGGGCCAATAAAACGCTGGCATGCATCAATCAATGCATCTCCAGTAAATCCAAAGAAGTGATTCTCCCACTTTATTCAAAGTTGATGCAGCTGCAGCTGGAGTACTGCATTCAGTTCTGGGTGCTGCACTTCAACAAGGACGTGCTAAAGCTCGAGTGGGTCCAGAGAAGGGCCACTTGCATGATCAGGGACTTGCATGGCAAGCCATATGAGGAGAGGCTGAGGGATCTCAGACTCTTCAGCCTAAATAAAAGAAGGGTGAGAGGGGACCTGATTGCGGCTTACCGCTATATCAGAGGCATTCATCAGGGGCTTGGTGAATAACTGTTCACCAGGGCGCCCTGGGGGAAAACTAGAAACAACAGCCACAAAATCTTTGAAAATAGCTTCAGGCTCAACATTAGGAAAAACTTCTTTACAACTAGGGTGTCCAGACTATGGAACAAGCTCCCCCCCACCGTCCCCAGAGGTGGTGCAATCATCTACCCTAGAAGTCTTCAAGAGAAGACTGGATGGTCACCTGGCTGGGGTCATCTGACCCCAGATGTCTTTCCTGCTCATGCAGGGGGCTGGATCCAATGATCCTTTAGGGTCCCTTCCAGCCTTATGATTCTATGATTCTACAATTTAAATAGTGTCATGGACAATGCTAGCGGGCTTGGCCTGTGGTGGGCAGTTAAATGCTCCTTGCGCTTTACTCTCCTTGACATCCCAACTCACCTACCTCTTGTCGGTAAGCAGAGGTATTAAATGGTTCTGAAGAACTGGCAATATAATACAGTTAAACAAGTAATCAACACATCAAGAAGTGGCAGAACAACAACACAACGACACTAAACTCTGAAAGAAGGGGGAAATCGTTCTTCAGATACAATAGAAAGAAGAGTCAAGGTAAAAAGAAAAGCACAAAAATGTGCAACTACTGTATGTTGAAATATTAAGTAAATGGACCAAGTTCAACCTTAATATAAAAATATCTCAGTGCAGTGGTATCCAGTTGCCAATACAAGGTAAATGTGTGTGTGGAGAGGGGGTGGAAGGCAAGATCAATGGCAACATGCTACCTGTTCCCTGCCCTTGCAATCTTTTCTCTGACTGCTTCTCCCCTTCCATGCCATATGCTGAACTGTTGCTAGGAAGCTGAGCCTGAGAAGCTGTATTCTTGTTAGGGAGTGAGCATAACGCATGAGTTCTGACCTAGAGCAAAGGTGTATCTGCTTCCCATGTGGCCATCTGTGTGTCCTATCCCTGGAAGTCAGATACCCTGGATTGTTCAAGAGCCCCTAGAGGGGAAGGAGACCCTCAGACAGCCACTTTATCATGGTCATCAAGGACCATCCATGCTTTTGGGCCTGCTGGAGCTGCATGCCTCCAGCAAGTACAATCGTGAATGGGCAGGAAAGCTGTGCTGGTCGCTGTTGGCTCTTGGGAAAAGGAGGCAGCAGAAGAGGATGTCCTATACCCTTTATACCTGGGTTTGCCTTTCTTGCCTCTCCTTAAGGTGCTCTTGCTCCTATTGCCATCCCATTCCAATACTCCATGAGGAGGAAAAATTAATCACCCTACTGCTATATATCTGAGGGGGTGTCGTTAATTGCCCAGTGCTGCAAAGTCCTCACTGTCAGCCATGGTAGAAGTATCCTACATCAGGAGTGGCCTGGGAATGGGACATATGTGCAGAGGAAAGGATGTACACAACTATTATTCATGTCCTTTTTTTAAAAATGTGAGAGGGATTCTCTCTGACGTTACTGCAGATGCACAAGACCATTATTTGCAGCTTCCATCAAAACTCCATTTTTGAACTGCTCATTTTAAAGGCTGGGTGTCCAAAGGTCTGTAGCTGTAACTGGCTCAGAAAATCACTTGAACATTTGATGATGAGCTATTTCACTTGTTAAAAAAGAGCATAGGTGAGGGATCAATGCCTTTTTTATGTCCTTCACTGGCAGGGTGAGGAGGATGCTCTTAAGGTTCCTTCATGATCCTGGTCTTTCATCTTGAGGAGATAAACTTAATACTGTTAGAGGCAGGATACTATGACAGGTGGACCTCTGGGCTTATCCAGTATGGAGTATGGTGCTCTGTACAGGAGGTCCAGGGTGTAGTAGAAAAAGAATGTGGTGCCCTGAACCTGTGGTAGGAAGCCCTCAAAATATGATCAATAGCCTTGTAATTTTGCTTCGTATTTCAGAATGCAAGATGTTTTTTAACTAGAGAGGTGATCTGGCACAGTTTATCTTACCTCTTAACCTGACTGACTGATTTGAGTGCGTACTCCAGGATAAATTTACATTTATCACTTCTCAAGGGTGTCACAAGACCAGGAGAAGCATGAACAAATCCTGAAGTGAACTCTCTCTTGGCACTGACTCACCATGCTGTTTCCCCTTCCTCACCAAAGTGGAGCTGAAGTTTCTTATAGATTTATAGATCGTTAGGGCCTGGAAGGGACCTCGCAAGATCATTGGTTCCAGCCCCCCCTGCACTAGCCAGGAAAGACAACTAGGGGTCAGGTGACCCCAGTCCACTCTTCTCTTGAAGATTTCCAGGGTAGGTGATTGTACCACCTCTGGAGGGAGTTTATTCCACAGTCTGGACACGCTAACTGTGAATAAGTTTTTCCTAGTGTTAAGCCTGAAATGATCTTCCAGGTGTTTGTGGCCATTACTCCTGGTTTTCTCCAAGGGTGCCCTGGTGAACATTTGTTTGCTGAGCCCTTGATGTATGCCCCTGATATAGTGGGAAGCTGCTACCAAGTCCCCTCTCAGCCTTCTCTTTTTTAGGCTGAAGAGACCCTTCAGCCTTTCCTCATATGGCTTGCCTTGCAAGTCTTTGATCATACTGGTGGCTCTTCTCTGGACTCTCTCAAGTTTTTTCACATCCTTGTTGAAGTGCGGTGCCCAGAACTGGATACAGTACTCCAGCTGTGGTCTCACTAATGCTGAGTAAAATGGAAGAATCACTTCTCTGGTTTTGCTTGAGATGCCTCGGTTGATGCAGGGCAGAATATTGTTTGCCCTGCTGGCTACAGCACTGCATTGATGGCTCATGTTCATACTATGGTCCATTATTACCCTTAGGTCCCTTTCAGTCCTGGTGCTAATCAGTATGGCACCACTGAGCCTGTAAATATGTTGGAGAGTTTTTTGACCCCAGATGGAGTACTTTATACTTCTCAATGTTGAACTTCATCTGGTTCCAATCTGCCCAACTTGCCAGCCTGTCTAGGTCTGCCCGTATCTGCAGCCTATTTTCAAGCATGACCATGCTACCCCATAACTTCGTGTCATCCGCAAACTTGGTCAGTGAGCTCTTCACCCCCACATCCGCAAACTTGGCCGGTGAGCTCTTCACCCCCACATCCAAATCATTGATTAAGATGTTGAATAGCACTGGGACAAGCACCGACCCCTGTGGGATACCACTGGCCACTTCTCAGCAGGATTACATAGATCTGTTCATTTGAACTCTCTACATAGATCTGTTCATTTGAACTCTCTAGGTCCTACCCTGCAGCCAGCTTCCTACCCACCTAACTGTCGAGCAGTTAAGCCTGCAATCCTCCAATTTTCCTGTGAGAACATCATGGGATACCAGATCAAAGGCCTTTTGGAAGTCTAATTATACAATGTTGATCTCCTCTCTCTTATCCAGGCAGTGAGTTACCTGGTTGTAGAAGGAGATGAGATTGGTAAAACAAGACCTGCCCAGAATGAAGCCATGCTGGCTGTTATTCAGAATCCTCCCTTCTGCAAGCATATTGCACATAGAGTCCTTGATGAATTTTTCCAGGATTTTCCCTGGGATAGAAGTTAGGCTAACTGGTCTATAGGTCCTAGGGTCCTCTATCCTCCCCTTCTTGAAGATAAGCACAACATTGGCCCTCTTCCAGTCTTCAGGAATGTCCCTGAAGTGCCACAAGTTTGTTTCATTTTTTTGCCCCTTCCATGAGGTAAGGGTGGAGGCAGAAAGAAAAGCAGGTTTGTTCCATCTTTCCTGGGAAGAAATAGTTCACAGGTCATTGGCACCATGCAGATAACCCAGTGTAAAAACTGTGTACATGGTGATGGTGTCCTCCTGGAGCTCCTCTGGGATGATGCTGAATACTATGCAAGTGGGCTTTTCATTCCCAACTCAGGTGTCCGCACGTGAAAGCATGGAGCCTGGGAAACAAGCAGGAAGAATTGGAAGTCATCGCACAGAAATGGAACTATGACATGATTGGAATAACAGAGACTTGGTGGGATAGCTCATATGACTGGAGTACTGCCATGGATGGGTATAAACTGTTCAGGAAGGACAGGCAGGGGAGAAGGAGTTGCTTTTCAAGTAAAAGAGCTGTTTGATTGCTCAGAGTTCCAGTATGAAACTGGAGATAAGCCTGTTGAAAATCTTTGGGATAGGGTCAGAGGGGAGAGCAACAAGTCTGATATCATGGTGGGTGTCTACTATAGACCACCAGACTAGAAGGATGAGATGGATGAGGTTTTCTTGAAATAGCTAGCAGAAGTTTCCTGATGACAGACTCTGGTTTTCAATCACCAGGAGTAGAAGTGGGTGACAACTTGGGCAGCAGTGACCACAAGATGATCAAGTTTAGGATGCTAAGGAAAGCACTTGGAGGAGAAGAAGGTGATTAGGGACAGTCAGCATGGATTCACCAAGGGCAAGTCATGTCTGACAAACCTGATTGCCTTCTATGATGAGATAACTGGCTCTGTGGAGGAGGGTCGAGCAGTGGACATGATATACCTTGATTTTAGCAACGCTTTTGATATGGTCTCCCACAACATTCTCACAAGCAAGCTATGGAAGTATAGGTTAGATAAATGGACCATAAGGTGGATAGAACACTGGCTGTATCTTTGGGCTTAAAGGGTAGTCTTTGTCAATCCTTAACAGTTGAGAATGATTGTCTTCCATGATTGTCTTATCTGTGTGTCTGAAGAGGGCTGATGAAGCCAATCCAGGATCAACAGACTCTACTGCAGCTTGGACATGTGTTTCTCTGTGTTGTGGGTGGTACTGGATTCTTGAATTCATCTGTGACATGCTGTTTCTGTCGCTCCCACTTTTCAATCTCCTGTTGTTCTTTTGAAGTTTCAAAGTGCTGAGATCCCTGCAGCAGACTTTTCCTTCTTTTGAGGCCATCTTGGGCAATAGTCTCCCATGAGTTGACATCAATTTCACATTTTTTTAAGTTGGTCTTGAGGATGTCCCTGAAGCACTTTCTCTGCCCTCCTCTTGAGTGTATGCCTTGGCTGAGCTGGGAGAATAAAACTTGCTTTGGAAGTCTGGAGTCAGACATCTGGATGACATGGCTGGCCCAATGAAGTTGATGTCAGATGATTATTGCCTCAATTCCCATGGAGTTTGTTGCAGAAGGATGCTAACATTGGTACATCTGTCTTTCCACTGGATTTGGAGGATTGTCCTCAGGAAGCATTGATGGTACTTCTCCAACAACTTTATGTGACTCCTATATGTTATCCATGTCTCAGCATTGTACAGCAAGGTGTGGAGGATGGCTGCCTGATAAACCATGAGCTTGGTTTTGGATCTAATCTCACAATCTTTGAACACCCATTTCTTTAGGCATTCAAAGGCTGTACTTGCACATTTGAGGCAATGTTGGAGAAATGGCTTCTGAGGTACGGGAATAAACATTCTTCAGAGTCTTACCATGAATCTTGATTATTGGATCTGGGGACTGTTCATTAGGAGCCTGTTGGTGGAGGACCTTAGGCTTCTGCGTCAGTCCCATTTTCTTGTATGCCTTGGCAAAGACATCAACAATTGCCTGAATGTCTGCTTCTGAGTGAGCACATGTTACCGAATCATCGAAGTACTGGAACTCAGTGATCAAGGTCAGGGTGGTATTGTTTTAAACCACTGGAACAGGATATCCAGAGAGGTTGTGGAATCTCCATCCTTGGATGTTTTTAAGACCTGGATAAACAAAGCCTTGGCTGAGATGATCTAGTTGGGGATGGTCCTGCTTTGAGCAGGGGGTTGGACTAGATGACCTCCTGAGGTCCCTTCCAACCCTAACTTTTTATGATTCTATGATTCTATTAAATGATATCCCCCTCCCCCAATAAATTTCACTCCATGTCCCCTTTTATCAGTACCATGGACTCAATTGTTGGTTGAAGGAAGGTTGGGGTGGAGGCAGCTGATTATGGAACTTGGTGCACGGAGCATCCTTGAGCACTGCATTAAACTGGTATGTGTCAGAGCCATTACCAGGCCTGTTGCTGCTGTTTCTGGTGCAAGTGTATGCTTGTTTTATACTTTTCAAATGCTGCCTACTCCACTGGCTTTTCTAGTTAGTGTATACTGCCATGTACCTCTGTGAGGTCCACCTGCTTTCTGAGCTGTGTCCAAAGTCATGCTCACCGGCATATTCTTTTCATTGACTGATGGGAATTCAGTTGGGTTCTGCTGGTTGACCTGTCGGAGGGCACTGGTTCAGAAGCAGGCCCCTGGGATGTCCTGTGAGGAGAATGAGGGAGCAAATGTCCTAATGTCATAGGACATTAACTATGACAGCCTAGTCAGGGCAAAGAGGGGTTTTGTGAGGCAGCCCTGACAGGAAATAGTGGGACTGATATTGACAGACATATGTAATCATGTCCTGCAGTGTGCAAGTCCATTCGTTCTATACTGTGGGAGGCGGGACCTCTCATGCACAAGCTAGGGCACATAATTGCTCAGACTCTGATCTCAAAACATGCTTCTGGCATTTGCTAAATGTGTGTGAGGGGACAATGGTATAGATGGTTGACATGTTTAAATTTAAAAGCATACTCAGGTTCACTAACAAATACTGTCATTTAGATATGCTCTGAGTGTCTTGAGGGGTTTATCACATTGTTAGAGATTAAATAAAAAGTGCATGTGCAAGTGTTTGCACACTTATATACAACATTCTTTGTATATGTAATGACCATTTGATTTTGTGGTTCAGGAACACAACACTTACTTGGTCAAAGAGTAGCAATTTGTTAACTTGTGGCAGATCAGGCACTAGAAACAGACAAAAACACTCTGCCACTGTGGAATGCACACACAGTTGTGTGTGGTAATCCACAAGTGCAATTTATGAAGCTCAGTACTATAAATGTTTTAATGAGACACAGGCAATATTTGTTGTTCAGCATTCTTCAGAACTGCAAATACTTTGCTACTGAACATCTGAACAATCAGTTGTTCATTCTGTGTTTGGGAAATGTCTTTTCTATATCTGGATACTTGTGCTCACATGGAAAGGGAGCCAGACATGAACAAGAATGCTTGGTGTTCTTAGTCACTTATTGTTTTAAACCCGGGGTTTTCAACCTTTTTTGGTTGGTGTATCCCTGGTGGCCAGTCGAGAAGTGAGGAGTCCCCTGGTGGCCAGTCAACAAGTAGGGAGGGCGGTTGATGAGTGGCGGGGGAGTCCCACAGTGGCCGATTGATGATGCGGGGGGGGTCCCCCTGGAACTGCCAGCGGCATGTGGCAGCAGAACCGGAAGTGCCAGTAGCACAAGTGGTGCAAAGTGCTGGTGGCCCCACCCCCCGCTTCTCCATGCCACTGCCACATTCCCCCTGGGGCCTTCCCAAGTACCCCTGTTTTAAACATATTTCTGTCAAAACTTGTTAGAAAAGAATCAACAACTGTCCACTCAGGGAGAAGAAATGATACAAAACGCTACATGTGTCTAGTCACAGACCAAATAGTATATTAAGTTACCAGTTCACAAATTTCTGTTGTCTGACATTTCTTTGCTTAAGAAGCAGTGGTTCCTAAACTTTTTGGACCACTGTCAACTGTCAGAATTTCTCATGGGTTTACTTCCTTTACCTCCTCTCCTTTCTGCAGACCACTTATCATAGCCTTACAGGTCACCAGTGGCGTGTGGACCAGCACTATATTAAACTATTCCACAACTACTTCAGGATAGTGAGTACCTTCTAGAAACCAGGATTGCATGAAAACAGATTAAAGGACTAAATTTAATGGATTTATTCACAATGAATAATTCAAGTAGTCCTACTCAAGATTGATTATTTGTTTTTCCTTGAAGAGAAGACTGTTAATGGACAGAAAGGAAGGCTTAGGAGCTTAAGCATTAAGCATGGAATGCCAGTTTCAAATACAGGAGTTGTCAATTTTTCTTTTTTTCAGACGAAAGTAGCTGTGGTAATATAAAACAGTTTAACAGGTGTCAGAGTCTTTCATATGAAACTTGGAAAGCTGAAGGTTGACTGGCCACCAGGGGACTCCTCACTTCTCGACCGGCCACCAGGGATACACCAACCAAAAAAGGTTGAAAACCCCGGGTTTAAAACAATAAGTGACTAAGAACACCAAGCATTCTTGTTCATGTCTGGCTCCCTTTCCATGTGAGCACAAGTATCCAGATATAGAAAAGACATTTCCCAAACACAGAATGAACAACTGATTGTTCAGATGTTCAGTAGCAAAGTATTTGCAGTTCTGATCCTCAGAGGTACATAACATGGGCATTGCAATCCATTTTAGTGAGCTGGTGGAGAATGCTTAATTTGAGAATAACACCATCAGGGTTTGAGTTTTTGCTAAGGCTCTGAGCAGCTCATTATTTATGGGTTGGCATCTTCACTTTAGAGATTGGTGATACTTATCAAAATCTGGGGCAGCAGCTTTGTTTTTGGTTTTGAGGATGTTAGTGATACCAAAATAGTGTGGTGCTCTTTCTGAACCGCTGCACTGTGTGCCCATGTGCACATTTCCCTCTTCTTCTGACTTGGTGTTCACCTCCCACTTCCTGCATTATGCCACTCTACACTGCACTGCTCTGCCCCTTGTGGCAAGGGGAGGACAGGAAAGCCTAGAGACTCCAGCTGCTGTTTCATCTGAAGTGATGTGGGGAACAACAGCCTGCTAGGAGCCCAGGGGCCACAACTTAACTCTGGGAAGGCATCATGTGACCCATGGGCCACCAATTGGACAGCCCTGATGTACGGTAAAGTTTATGGTTGTAGACAAATAATTTGACTATAAGCAAATTACTCCAATGAATAATTAACATAAAACACCACACACTGAACTATGTAGAACTTGACATGTCTGGAGTTGTGAATGCTCAGCACTTGAAAAGCTGAGTTTTACAATACCACATTTTCTTGTATAACATGCACTTCTGAATAAGACACACATTTTATTTTGGAAGGCAGAAACAAAAAACATTTTTTTTCCCCTAGCATTATGGCCAACTGTATGACAGAGTAAGTCCTTCTGGAAACAGTGTCTCCACGAAGTGTGGAATATAAGGAAACATGCTGGGTAAAGCAGCAGGTACTTCCTGGTGTGGTTAGATAGCCACAAGACTAGGCCCAGACTTTTGCATGGTAGCAAGGCTGATATGATATATGGCATATAGTTTGGTATATAGTTATCTTTATGGTATATAGTTCTTGATATAAGTTCTTGTAAAGCCTCATCACTGCATGCAGCAGCTCACTTGTTCCTAAAGTTCTCAGGCTGTAAAAGGGTTAACACTGGGTCCTGCTTCTGTTTTCCAGGTCACAGAGAAGGGGCAGATATCTTGGGATCTATGTGTTGCAGTATCTGTTTGTTGCTAGCTCAGCAAATAAAATCAGCATCCCAACTTTAGATACCTATTGCAATTCTGGAGGCCTGATTTGGGGGAAAAGAGGGAGATGTGTGTGGTATGTGAGTAAATATGGTATTACTAGTGCAGTGGTATATTAAAAAAAATCTGTGCAGTGACTCCTACTTTTAAATATGGAACTAAGAAACACAGTGGCAAAATATCCACAGGGTATAGGCTCTGACATTGAGTTTGAATGAATGCAGCCATAAAAAAGCAAATGAGATTTTGGAGGTGTATCAGGAGAAGTATCACCAATAAGGATAGGGCTGTATTCTATCCTTGTAGTTTCATAGTAGCTAGGGTCAGGAGGGACCTGAACAGATCATCTAGCCTGACCCCCT
>NW_005842681.1:68013-69114 GCF_000455745.1 Alligator sinensis | reverse complement strand
TACCCCACTGCTCACATCTCACCAGGTTGAGTACGACCAATCCACCACTCCTCTCTGGGTGTGCCCCATCAGCCAATTTTTTACCCATCCAACTGTGTAGGCATTAATGCCACAGTAGCTTAATTTATTGATGAGGATGGGGTGAGAAACTGTCAAAGGCCTTCTTAAAGTCTAAAAAGACTACGTCCATAGCGACACCATCATCTAAGGATTTAGTTACTTGGTCATAAACGCCAATCAGGTTGGTCAGGCAGGACCTGCCCTTGATGAATCCATGCTGACTGTCCCTGAGTATGATCTGCCCTGCAGGCCCCCCACCTATGTGCTCCTTGATGATTCTCTCCAAGATCTTCCCAAGCACTGAGGTAAGGCTTACAGGCCTATAGTTACTTGGGTCCTCCTTCCTCCCTTTCTTGAAAATTGGGACCACATTAGCCAGTTTCCAATTCCCCTCACAGTGTGCAAGGCATTAGTTGAGACTTCCTCTAGAATACTGTTTACAGTTTTTGTTCCCTATGTTCAAGAAACATGAATTCATAAGAAAAGATGAAAAAAATGGAGAATTCGTTGCATGGGGGAAGAATAAAAGTATGTGGCTTGTTTAGTCCAGCAAAACAAAGGCAAAAAGGAGATATGAATGCTGCCCATTAACATATCATTGGAGGAAACATCAGGGAGGGAATAGGCCTATATATGCGGAAAGACAATGCTGGCATAAGAAGAAATGGTCTAAACTGCCCATGAAAACTTTTGGGCTGGAAATTGCAAGGTTTCTAACAATCAAAAGACTGAGGGTCCAGGAGAGTCTTCCAGAAGTGCTTTTGGCATGGAGCTTGATAGGAGGGGGTTGTCCTTGATAATGTATGAGGTTACTTATAGTCCTATTTCACTGTGTTCTGAATTATCAGTAAATAGCACCATCTGGAGACCCTAATTTATAACATATTTGCCAGAAGTGTGGGTGAACACCTCCAGAGGAAGACCCTTTTTCTGAAATAGATTTTAATAAAATATGATAAGCATTCTGGAGCAAAAAGTGAGATATTAACTTAACAGGTGACATCACTTTGCTAATCACTTGACTTCCTTTTCTTTTAATCA
>NW_005842681.1:65914-68003 GCF_000455745.1 Alligator sinensis | reverse complement strand
TAAACAATGACAAACAGCAGAAGCTGGTTTAAGCTGGAAGCAAGAAGATACTTTTACCATTGGTGAGTCTGCTGATAGTCATATGGTGAGTGGTGTCTCTACATCTGTGGAGGGGAAAATCCTTTTGCCGACATCTGAATAATTTGACTGGATACTGCAGTCTCTTGGAAGGTGGAAGCAATACTTCCTACATAATGTACACAATGGAAATAAAGCTTACTGAATGTGGCAGCCTCCAGAGCCTAGCACCCACCCAGAAAAAACAAGGTTGAGGAGATCATGGAATCTGTTGTGGCCCATTCCTCCTGCTAGAAGCCCCTCCATGCCATGCAGGAGTGCATGGACCCTGTGGAGAAGCCCCACATTTTCCACACCTCTGCCCTTGGGCAGCAGAATTGAATTAGTTCTGCACAGGAAGGGACAGGATTTGCTGTTAGGTACAACTAAAAAATACAAATAGCTTCTGCTCATTTCTTCTTTGCTCATGAGAGTGTTTAAAACTATTAGCTGAAATACCCAGTCCCCAAATCAAGAAAAAATCAATGGAGTCTTTATGCTTCCAGATTGCTGAGGGCTTTTTTCTTGTGTAGCTTCTTCTACAAAAGAACAAGTGGCCTATATTCAAGTCATTGACATGAATTAACTTAGACACCTCTATCTTTCTCTGCAACTGCAACTCTGTTCATTTTATTACTTTGCTCCTTGACTAGCTAAATGTGAACTTTTGGCACCAGAAGCATTGAGAGTTCCTAAAGTTCAATTATTCCACTCAGAGGCTGAGGTGGCTGCTGTATCTTCAAAGCAACAAATGCTGGGAGTCTGGATAGCCTGGGGGATTGATAATGGGAGAGGGAGCCTTTTACTTCTAGATCATGGACATGAATGTTGCAGGGCACTAAGCTGCCCTGCTCCTAGAAGAGCAGGAACTGCCTGGGGAGAGCCCAAAGAGCCAGGCAGGAGCCCAAGTGCAGGTTGCCATGGCAACCAGCTAAGGAGGAAATTAGTCTGTACCTGCACCTGGTCAGCTGGCTGGAAGGGGCAGGGCCCTGGGCCCATATATACCCCAGGACGGGGACTAGGCCATCCAGTTCTCTGCCAGTGGCCAAGGGGGAAGGAGCCTGACTAAATTCTGCTCCCAGTAACAGAAAGGGGCAGAGCACACCTTATGCAGTTGGTGTTATGTTATAGCCCAGGGGCTTATGTTTGGTTATAGTTTTATAACACAGGTGGTTTGGGTGAGGCTATTTGCAGAAGGAGGAGGCCTCACTGGGGGCCCACTGCAGTGTGGGGACCCCGGTGCCAGAGAGGGCACGGCATTTGGGTACACTGATCCTGGCGCCAGTGAGGGCATGACACTAGGGCTGCGGAGAGCCCAGGCACCAGTGAGGCGCAGGGACAGGGCTGTGGAGAGCCCAGAAAGTACAAGGGGGACCAATTCATAGCAAGGCCCAGACCAGACAATATCAATGCCATCTGCAAGGCTTGGAGCATGGTAAAGGGATGATTGAAGCCATGCATATAGCCCACAAGGCTAGGGTGCCCCTGAAACACCCATTGTGAAATGGGACCTACAACGGGTTTGGGAACCTATGGGGTTCAGAGAGTCCATCAAACCGTGTCCAAGAGGACTTAAATGTAGCCTCCCTATTTTTATATTTCCATCAAAGACGTGGCGAGTGAGAACTGAGGGTGCCTATTGGGCCAAACTGGTACGGTCGAGGGGTCTTAGGAGATCATGGCCATCCTTGAGGACCCCATCTCGTGACAATGGGTTTGGGCCACAGTGACAGAAAGTTAACTTAAAAGCAATCAATCTCTTGCCTCGGGTGAAACCAGCATGGGTTTGTAGGTGGTAGATCATGCCTGACTAATCTAGTCTCTTTTTATGACCAGGTTACAAAACACCTGGATGCAGGAGTAAGGGTAGACATCATTTACTTAGAATTCAGGAAGGTCCTTTGATACGGTATCCCACCCCATACTGGTGAACAAATTAAGAGGCTGTGACTTGGATGATTACACAGTCCAGTGGGTGGCAAATTGGCTAGAGGGTCATACCCAGAAAGTGGTGGTGGATGGGTTGGTATTG
>NW_005842681.1:58792-65248 GCF_000455745.1 Alligator sinensis | reverse complement strand
GAATAGCCAGGAACAACGGCCACAAACTGACAGAGAACAGATTAAGGCTGGACATCAGGAAGAACTTTTTTTACAGTAAGGGTTGCCAGAATCTGGAACGGGCTTCTAAGGGAGGCGGTGCTCTCCCCTACCTTGGGGGTCTTTAAGAGGAAACTGGACAAGCACCTGGTTGGGTTCATATGAGCTCAGCGCTCTTTCCTGCCCTAGGCAGGGGGTCAGACTTGATCTATTGAGGTCCCTTCCGACCCTAACATCTATGAATCTATGAATCTATGAAGTCTCCCCTGAGGTACTGAGGCACAACTAATGTTTAAGCCCCTGGAACTTTGCCATTTATCTTAGGGCAATATTATGCTAATGTATGTGTTTAATTGTTTGAATAATGCCTGTTTGTTGATGGAAACACACTAATACAATGATATAATCAATACCACACTATCTTTCATTTCCATAGTGTCCTTCAAATATAGCCCTTCAGAGCACCTTAGTCAGCATCAATGTCAAAGGGAAATGGAACCTGGAGTTAAGCACACCAAAATAAAGATACATCATTGAAAATGCTAAACAAGGCACAATTTTGAGTTTAGATTTATAAGTTCTAATACTCAGCACATCAATTATTTCAATAGGCGACTTGCAAACTGAAGAACATGACAACCTCAGGCTCTATATAAATCAATGGATGAGTTTAGTTCAGTAACTGTATTTTCATGTCTAAGCCTTTCAGAAGATAAGTGATTAATTGGAGAAAAACTTTTAGAAAATAACAGGTTGTGTTTATTTGTCCTCAGTGGATATGCTGTATTTTTGTCTCCTCTTAATTCTGAGAAAGCAATTATTTCATTATTCTTTTTACTGACAGAGAAAATGAACTGCTCACATTGGGGATGATAAGAATATTGGCCTTCATGTTTTATACTTCAGGGACCTAGTTCTTTCCTTATTGAAATCAATACAAAAGCTCCCACCAATTTCAGTAATAAGATAAATTTGGTGCAATACTAATACAGCATTGATACTGAAAAAAATGTTTCCCACCATTTTGTGCCTGATCATCCATAGGCTATTGAATCAAATCCCAGAAGGAAAAAGGGCTGACAGAGAGCATCTAATATAAACATAGAATAATGTGTACTGTTTTTTTGTTAATTTAAAAGTACATGGAGTTACACCAAGGGTGAATTTGGCCTGAAATATTTCTTAATTGCTCAATCTTGATCAAAATGTTGTTTGTCTATTTGAGCATCCAAACAATTTGAGAAGAAAACTGTGAACCACAATTTATTAGTAGGCAAATTTCCATTGACTTTAATAAATGTTTTAGATTTAGCTGTCTCAGTATAAATATTCCGGGGCTTAACCATTTAATAAGTTCGCTCAGAAAATTCTTCCCCTCAACACAAGGTAACTTGAATACATGAGATCTTTCCTGGATTCCCATAGGATACTGAGTCAAGTTCAAAGTCTTGGTCATTTCTTCATGATGCTCAATTGTTTGAGACCCATCTATCTTAAGGACTGCTTGAAACTCCAAGGTGAGGATCATGTTTGACAGAACCACTCCTCAGGCAAAATGGAACTTTGCAATATAAGGGTAAAACGGGGTCATCCAGAAAATAATTTGTTTTATAGCCTCCACTGCCATTTAGAGAACATCAAAGACCATCACAAACATTACCATTTTCACCCTAAGTGCAAGGCATATTTTTGACTTGGCCTTCTCTAATATAAAAATACGTCAGTGTATAATTGGCCCTTTTTCCTTCCCCCTCCTAAAACCCAAACCAAAACAAAACATTTTCTCTGGAGAGAGGATGAGTGAAAGAACAAACAGCATGTGACAATGTTAGTTTTGTTGCTTAATGGACTTGTAGGCAGGAGTCAGGCACTACAATGATGTGGAAGATTGAACTACAGAGAATAGAACAGATGGCCACTCTGCTGTCAAAACCTTGTGTGCCCATTCACAATAGGGAGAGGGAAAAGGTTGCTTGTAATAAGCAGCCAATCCACAAATGGATTTATCAGTGATGTTTAACTAACAGGGAGCCTTTGCAATTAGTGAAGCCTAAGAGGCGTTACTGATTTTTAATTAAAGTAAGGTGACTAAGTGCAATATTTTCAATTATAAATAGGACACATAATAGCAGTACAGAGAGCATAACTGTCCTCTTACAATCAGTTTCGGCCAAAGCAAACAACTTACCTTGCTATATTCTTTGAATGTAAAATGATCAAACTAGCAGTGGCAGCACTCCGTCTGGATTACAGTCCAAATGCCCCTAAAATTGATCACTGAAGCAGCAGCCAAGATATCTGACCTATTTTTGAAGTGCTAGCTCCCTTCCACACTGCTGCCTTTTATTACTCTTTCACATTCAGACTTGGCTGGTTTCACACAGAGAGTTTATTGCAAACAGAGATGGACAGAGCTCTTAGTTTTTGTTCTGTAAATTTCACATGGTTCCCATTTGATTTGTTGCAATTTTGTACATATGCCCACAGTCGCATTTTGCTTTATTTGCAATTTTGTGGCAATGCCTATGTTCATATTTAGAATTTGCAAAAATGTAAAATTTCACACAAGACCACAGGCGATCCACCAGCTGCTCCTTTAGTAACAGCAGTCATAAGATTGACTCATTGGTGTTGAGCTCACTCTGTTTGAAGCATTCTGATGCCAACCAGAGCAAGCTGACTGTTTTTGTACACAGACACAACATGAAGCAGTTTTCAGTCAGAACTAAATACTTGAGCCTGACATTCACTTCAGATAGGAATAGGGTAAGACCATCTCATAACTCTGTTCCCTTTCCATGAGTGGAGGGACTATGGAAGTATCCTGAACCCTTCCAAGAGAAACACTGGAAAAGCATGTGGCACGTATAGCATAGAAAGGGGAAAGATGTCCTTTTCCCACTGTGGTCCAAGGTATGTCTAGTCCTTTTCCTCTCCCCTTTCCAGTTTGGGAGGGAGAAACATAGTGCAAATATGATTAAGGCCAGACAATGGCAGAAGCAAGGTCAAAACTCATAACCTGACTTTGTATAAAGATCAGTAGAACATCCAGAAACTTTTTCAAAATGAATGCACAATAATCTTTTGTATGAATTAGTTGGTTTTACATTCACTTGAGCCAAAGGTTCTGACTCCCACCTGAGAGGCATGAAGGTGGATGCTTGGATTCCAGTTTCTACTCCTGTTTACAGAGGAGACTGAGAGAGAGACAACTCAGACTGCCCTCTAGGTCGGTGGCAATAATACTCTCTTGAGAAGTGGGAGACCAAGATGGGGATGCCAACTGATATAGTTGCTTTGAAATGAGCAAAGCAGAAATTTGAACCTAGATTTCTTTGTCTTATAAGTGATCTTGGGTAAGACTTACCTTTTGTTTTCTGTTTGGGAAGACCCCAGCCTGGTTCAGGTTTCCAGGCTCTACAGTAATAGAAAAAAGAAATAATAATAGTCATAGGATCTATCTTTTAACTATACCAGTTGAATCTTGCTTTTTGTTCTTGAATCAAATAAAAAAATATCAGCTGTCAGAATGGTGAGCTTGATTCTGTAGGAAGTGGAGTACTTAAAGAAAGGTAGATGGTGATGACCTCATCAGGAGTTGAGGAACCTCAGAACATGAGCCCTGCATTGCACAGGATTGGGCCTCAAATCTGTTAAAGATAAGAGAGAAAGTAATATTGTACTGCCATAGTGAATTAAAATAATGTATTCCTCTGATTTAAAATGCTGGAGTTAACTTGGGGCAAAAACTAATGTAACTGGAAAGCAAATCTAACCTTAAGCCAAATTCTCAGTCTCATTAAGATTGCTTGATTGGCTAGCAGAGAGTCACTGAAGAATACAAATGCATTTCCCATGGGTATTTGCTATCATTCTGGGCTTTGTTTATAGCCACACAGGGCCAGGAGGGATTTTTTTTCACTTCCTGCTGCTACATGTTGGGGTTTTTTTTTAAAAGCCTGCCTTGGAAGCATTGGGTGTTGGCTGCAGGCAAAGCTGCAGACAAAGTTAGCTGCAGGAGCACTGGGGTGTGCCAGTGCTCCTGCTGGGACTTAAACTTGGAGGTTTATGGCTAGAAGGTCTTGTCTTTCTGCTTAAGGTCAGGCTGTCGTGGGAGAAAACTCCCTGAAGTTCATTGTCTAGCCGCATAGGAACCAGGCAACACGGGTAAAGGCTTACTGCAGTTTATTTGCTTGAGCAAAGACCATAAGCCAACAAGGAGGCAAAATGGCCCTGACTAAAAGGCGAGGCGTTCTTTTATACTCTTTACGAAGAGTCAAGGCATCAGCAGTAAACAACATTTCCATATAAGATAACAACAAACCCACATCTGCGCATCTTCCACTAAACCTGGTACTTTTCCACAAGCAGCGGTTACAGAAAGTAGGTCATAAAAAAAACTGCACAGCAACAAAACCTTTGAACTTTTGAACTCTTGAACTTTTGAACTCCCTGGGTACGTGACTGCTCCACTTTAGGGTGATGGCTTCCTTGCCCATCACAGTTCCCCGCTTTGTTCTGAGCTTCCAGAGGAAGTTTTGGAACATTCATTTAGGTAGTTAAGTTCTAGTGGGGTTAGATCTCCATGGTTGTTGTTGCTGGATATTTGTACGAACTGACCGTACATTTTTACTTGCTTTTGCATAAGCTGTTGTCCTAAAGAACACAAGCATTGAAAACAACATAACAGACAAACTATAACTATAATAACTCCAACAATGCTTAGTACAAAGGTTCTTAACCATCCAGTAAGAGAAGGGAACCAACTATTTAACCAGCTGAGGGAGTTATCCCTGGGGATTTTTGCTATGTCCTTGGCTCTTTGGATGTGGACAGCAGCATCATTGAGATGAATTTGTACTATAGTAAAGGAACTATTAACCCAGACACAGCATTCTTGTCCAATAACTGCACAAGTACCTCCTTGGGCAGTGAGGAGGAAATCAAGGGCTATACAGTTTTGAATTACCATTTGTCGAAGCTCTTCCTGGGTGGTGGCTAAAGCAGCGACAGTGTTTGAAAGCTGTCGGTGGCCTTCACTGAGTTCGTGGGCCAGAATTTCTATTACAGTTTGGAGGTGCAAGGTATATCTTCCAAGACATGCAGTACCTATTCCAGGGAGTATACCAGCCAGGGAGCACCCAATTAGTTTTCCTTTGGTAAGTGGATTTTTTTGATAACTTTCCAGTATATCTCGGGTTTCTTGTAAGTCTCTTTTATTTTGCCACCTTCCTTGGGGAAGGTGTGCTAGAAAGGAGGTAGAAGGTTTTAGCATTGCTGGGTAGCAGATGCCTTTTCCATTTGCGGGAATTATATGGTAAGCGCGAGAACCGCAGATCCAATATTGCCCCATGAAGGCAGCATGATTTGAGAATGATTCAGGAAATGGAAGGTTGCCTGTTCCCAAACTCAATACTCCTCGAGCACCCTTTTTTGCATAGGAAGGGTTAAAGGTGCCATTGACAAAGCACTGACCTAGAGTGGAGTCACTGTATGCACAGTACCACAGCTGGGGAGTAGAGGGAGTGGGGGTACATATAGGATTTTTGCCATTGGTTAAATTTGTAGCACTATAGAAATTATTATACGAGCTGCAAAAAGTAGGCTTTGCTGTATTATTATTACGCCAGTCTCCTCCAGTCAAACTAGTAAAATAGTGGTAACATGTGCTGTTGCCTAAGTCAATACAGTTTGGTGCTGAGCAGTTTACATAAAAGCACCAATCTCCAACAACAGGCTTTACTAATAGGTATTCCTGTTGATTCTGGTCCCAAGTTTGGCTAGAGGGTGTAAAAATGACTTGATCTGGCCCAGAGGAACGGGAGTCATGGGTGTAGAGAGGGAGATGGCTGCATACCCAACAATTACTTTGGTTTTCCGCTATAGCGGCTCTCTCAATGTATTGGAGGTACATGTTGTCATCAGAGGCAAGGGGAGCAGCATATTTAAGAGCAGCCTTAGCCTTAGCTTTAGCCTGCGCAGACTCTGCTCCTGTAACTGCTCTTCCGGTTCTGGCTGGTCCAAAAGTGTCTAAAGGATGCCGTACTTGGAGTTCAGTTATAGTATTTTCGTCTGCTTCTGACCTACCCTTGTCACGGTCAGGTAGGCGTGCGGTGCTCCCGCGAAGTCCACAGTCGTCTTCTTCTGGCTTTCCCTTTTCCAGGTTGGGGAAACTTGCGTTGGAGCCAATCCTGAGCTCTGGTGAAACTTCTCTCTTCTTTGTACGAGTATAATGAATCCAGTTGTCTTTTTCTTCTACCTTTACAGCGGTGTGGGAGGTGAGGACTTGATACAGTCCTTGCCACCTAGGTTCAAGGGGAGATCGTTTCCAAGTTTTTACGTACACCCAGTCTCCAGGCTGGATGGGATGTGCTGGAACATCGGCAGGTAAGGGTTGGCTCAAAGCAGCATACCTATGGAGAGATTTTAACTGAGACT
>NW_005842681.1:47694-58558 GCF_000455745.1 Alligator sinensis | reverse complement strand
CAATTTTTTGTTTTAGGGTCTGATTCATTCTCTCTACTTGTCCTGAGCTTTCGGGGTGCCAAGGGGTATGGAATTTCCATTCTATTCCTAGGCAGCTGGCCAGTGTTCTATTTATGTCAGCTGTAAAATGTGATCCTTGATCGCTTTCAATGGTACATGGTGGACCAAACCTGGGTACAATTTCGTTAAGGAGTATTTTCACTACTTGTTGCGCTGTGGCTCTTCTGGTGGGGAAGGCTTCTACCCACCCCGTGAGTTGATCAACGATTACTAGGAGGTTTTTGTATCCATTGTCTTTAGGCATATCAGCAAAATCTATTTGTAGTCTTTCAAAGGGAGTATAAGCCCTGGGGCGGGCTCCGGGGGGTCCTGATTTTTCCCCTTTGATATTAAACTTTTTGCATATATTGCAGTGTTCTAAAAGCCTTTTTGCTTCCTGGTAGACTCCGGGTGCATAGCACAGCCTATTAGTGATAGTGGCAAGTTTTTCACTACCTAAATGTTCATTTTGATGGAGTTGTTGTAGATAAGGTCTAAGGGCTACTTTAGGTAGCACTATGCTTCCGTCTGGCAACTGCCATATTCCATCTTCCTCACAGGTGGCTTCTGCCGCTTTCCATCTTTGTTGTTGTAAAGGCGGTGCAGACTTGTACATTTTTGGTTTTAGCGATACTCCTAAATATACCTTTGACTGAGGAATTTGAGTTTGAAAGGCTAGGGCAGACAGTGGCTGTAGGGCCACTGCCTGGTCCGCTGCATCGGCCAGGGCATTGCCTTTTGAGACTTGATCTCCCTTTTTGGTGTGGGCTGGGCAATGCATTACAGCTATGGCCTTTGGTGACATTATAGCGTGTAGGATTTCACGGACTTGTTTGGCATTTGCTATTTTAGTTCCAGAGGCTGTCATAAATCCTCTTTGTTTCCACAACTGTCCAGTGGCATGACAGATTCCGAAGGCATACTTAGAATCAGTTCAAATATTTACAGAGTGGCCCGATGCTAATTGACAAGCTCGTGTAAGGGCAGTAAGTTTGGCCACCTGCATGCTCAACTGCCCAGGCAGTGGTTCAGCTTCAAGTACTTCGAATGGAGTTACCACTGCATAACCCGTTTTTCTAACCCCATTAACTATTTTTGAAGAGCCATCTACATAAAAAATTAAGTCAGGGTTGTCTAAGGGTAAGTCACTGAGATCTGCCCTGGGTTTGTCTGAAAATGCTGCAACTTGAAGGCAATTGTGGGAGTGTGGCTCACCGTCATTGGGTAGAGGTAATAGGGTAGCCGGATTCAGGGTATTGCATCTTTCTATGACCAGGTTTGTGGCCATTAAGAGTGTGGTTTCATATTTGTTCATTCTTTGAGAAAAATGTTGAGTATTTTTCTGGAGGAGGAGGAGGAGGGCCACTGCGTGTGGGGCCTTTAGGCCTTTAGGATAAGGGGGTATCTGAGATCTAATTCCTGGGCTTTCTCGACTATTGTTGCAGCTGCTGCCACTGCGCAAAGGCATCCCACTCCCCCCTTTGCCACTGGATCAAATTGTGCAGAGAAGTAAGCTACTGAGCATTGGGTGATGCCTAAGGGTTGGGTAAGTACCCCAGAGGCTACTCCTAGTCG
Source organism: Alligator sinensis (assembly GCF_000455745.1). Classification (NCBI taxonomy): domain Eukaryota; kingdom Metazoa; phylum Chordata; order Crocodylia; family Alligatoridae; genus Alligator; species Alligator sinensis. Next base: position 56,944 of record NW_005842681.1, on the reverse strand, counting down.
TTCATGGACAAAGAGCGTGAAAGGTTTTTGATAATCTGGTAGCCCTAGAGCAGGAGCAGAAGATAGAGCTGTTTTTAAATTGTGGGATCCAAGAGCGACAGAACCCTACCATTCCCAGCAGACCTCTAACCTGATGCTTTGTTATAGGTTTGGGAATATTTAGAATGGCTTGGATTATGTCATCACTAAGGCGTCGTTGGCCTGGCTCTAAGACGTGTCCTAAGTATTTAACAGTGGATTTACAGAACTGAAGCTTGCTTGGTGACACCTTATGACCCTTGGCAGCTAGCGCAGTAAGCAAGACGATGGTGTCCTGGGTAGATGCCTCTGATGAGGTAGAGCATAAGAGTAAATCATCCACGTATATTAAGAGGGATGAGGAGTTAGGAAAGGTAACATCTTGCAATCTGAGAAAAAATGCAGGGAGATTCTACATATCCCTGGGGCAACATTGTCCAGGTCAGTTGAGAAGAACCCCAGGTGAAGGCAAAAAGATATTGGGATTCAGGGTGGATGGGGATGCTGAAGAAAGCTGAACAGAGGTCTACTACTGTATAAACAGCAGTGTCAGGGGGTATTGCAGTTAAGATAGTATTGGGGTTAGGAACAACAGGATGTCGAGGAATGACATACTTGTTAATTTGTCTGAGGTCTTGAACAAAACGGTAAATGGGCTTCCCGTCTGGGCCGGGCTTAGGCTTTTTTACTGGAAGTATGGGAGTGTTACAAGGGGACTGACAGGGAATTAAAATTCCTTGTTTAGAAAAATCTTCAATTAAAAGCTTAAGTCCCTCAATTGCCTCTGTTCTTAAAGGGTATTGGGGTACTCTAGATGGTTCAACATTGGTATGAACTAGGATTTTGATGGGAACTGCAGATTTTAAGAATCCCACAGAGCTGGAGGTGAGGCCCTAAAGTTCTAGGGGTACCTTTTCCTTTAGAACAAGGGGAAGGGACTGCAAGCTCAAGTTTTTCATAACTGCAAGTGCTGTGGCTAACATAGGGACCTGGGAGGTCGGAAACGTTAGGATAATTCTGTTGAGTGAGCACTGTATGGTGGCTTATAGCTTGCAAAGAAGATCCCATCCAAGAAGGTTTACAGGACCAGTTGCTAGAAGAAAAGAGTGTTCTGCTGAGAGAGGGCCAATTTTAATGTTTGTGGGTTGAGAAAGTGAGCAACAGAAGGGTCTACCTTCGATTCCCATAACTGTGACTTGTCTTTCACTTGGTGAAAGATGTCCTTTGGAAATACTGGAAAAAGTTGCCCCTGTGTCTAGCAGGCACTCGTAGACGTGTCCTTCTATTTCTAAGGGTACCAGAGGGTTTTGAGCACTGCAGTTTAGGGTGACTTCTTTGGGTTGGACAGAGGATAGTTGTAAAAGGTGGCATGTAGAATCTCCCTCATCGCGTCAGTCGTCAAATTGGTCTTGAGTAAAATCTGGGGTAACAGTCGCGAACGGAGGGTTCTTAAATTTCTTGTTTTCAGGGTTATCACTTGGGGACCTTTTTGGTCTTAGTTTACTCTCTCTCTTCCAGTGTCCTTCCTGTTTACAGTAATGGCATACATTGGGCCCATATGGTTGGTGGGTGCAGCCCGGTGGTCTAGGCGCAAAGGGCCTCGGGCCATGGGGCAGACTGGTTCCATAGGAATTTGGCAGCTGAATTACCACTGCCAACATGCGAATGTTGGATTGGTCTTCCCTTTTTTTTTTCTTTTTTTCTTTTTTTCTTCTCTTCCATTAAAGGTTTTAGTAACAATGGCCAAGATTTTGGCCATGGATTTGCCCTCAACATCCTCGGTTTTATGTTCGAGTTTCTTTCTAATATCTTCGCTAGCCTGGCTTATGAATACAAGTCTTAACACGGGCAAAGTGGCAGGTGACTCGGGGTCCATGTTTCCATGTTGGCGCATAGTTTTACAGAGTCTTTCAAAGTAGTCTGAAGGGTGTTCTTCTGGACCCTGAACAACACCTGTCACCTTGGACCAATTTGCTGTTTTATCTCCTGCCTTTCTTAGTCCTTCTAAGATACTTTCTTTTAGCATTCGTATTGCATTTTGCCCCGAATTGTTGTAATTCCAATTTGGATCTTGCCTAGGTACTCCATTAGGCATGGGGTGGTTTTGATGCTGCTGATCAAATTGGTCAGCATGGCGCAGTACTTGGGTTTTTTCATCTGAGGTTAAGAGACTTTCGAGAAGTTGCATGATGTCTGACCACGAGGGATGATGAGTCATAAAGATAGTTTTAAAATGTCTTAGGACTATTTCTGGATCATCTCTAAGTCTGGGAGTATTTTCTTGCCAATTTAAGAGGTCAGTGGTGGTGAATGGAGTATGTGTCCAGTGACTGATAACTTGGCCATTATCACCAGGTACTGGGTACTCTCTTAGGGGAGCCAGAAGGCTAGGGTTAGATACTCATTGTCGGGTATGATTAGCTGTGGGAGTTGAATCAGTATTTGGGGAGGTTGAGTCTGGAGAGGGATGCCTTGATCCATCTACAGGCTCAGGACTTGGGCGGTCGCTGGGAGGCAGTCAGGGTGACGCCTCCCCACGATTTCCCGAGTCCCCTGCTGGCGCGGGAATGAACAGATCAGGTGGGATTAACGGTGTGGCAGGGCTGGGAGGTCGGGGCATAGGCCTATAGTCGTCTTCTGAATAAGAGGGCGGAGCGGAGGGTTTGGGACATTGCAGAGAAGCTAAAAGTGGGGATGCAATAAGGGATATTCATTTAGATCGTTTGGTAGCGACATTGTCCCACAGAAACCAATAGTCCATTTGACCTGGCCGGAGGTTATCCAAGATTTTTTGCAAGGCAGTTAAATGAGTCGGGTCAAATGATCCGTTTTCTGGCCATTGTCTTCCCGAATCCAGCTGGGACGTATACGATGTCCAGTTGGTTAAACAAAGTTTTGCCATACGGGTCTTGGATAATCCTGCCCGACCCTCCAAATGTGTCCAATTTTTAATCATATAATCAAGGGGAGAATCAGGGGTAATCTTTCCTTGACCGGAACCCATGTCAATATTCAGTTATAAGCAGTCTTATTTCCTGAATCCTACCTGCCTAAAGACTGTCTCGTATACGTACAACAACCAGTATTCTCAGATCCCACTGGCTTTCTCCATGAGGAGGGGCATCTTGAGTCCGAGACCCTAGTCGCTGGCCGTTATAACAGTACTTCTACCTCATATCCGTGTCTTTCGCCTTTCAGCCAGGCTGCCGCTCTATCAGCTTTTAAGAGGCAGATGGATACCCTTAGACTGCTACCAGAATCCTCTAGAGGAATAACCAGAAAACCAGAAATATACTGACCTGAGGTACACGCCGGTACCATTTCTTTACCCGATTTGAGGATCCCACCTTATTGGTCCCAAGGGGACTGTCCAACCTCCCGAGACTGACCCAAATAGGTGAACTCACCTGGTGCATGCTGGGGTGTCGGGGGGTGGAGGTCTCCAAAGGCTCCAAGCTAGACGGGTCCCATCTGGGGTGCCAAATTGTCGTGGGAGAAAACTCCCTGAAGTTCATTGTCTAGCTGCATAGGAACCAGGCAACACGGGTAAAGGCTTACTGCAGTTTATTTGCTTGAGCAAAGACCATAAGCCAACAAGGAGGCAAAATGGCCCCGACTAAAAGGCGGGGTGTTCTTTTATACTCTTCACAAAGAAGCAAGGCATCAGCGGTAAACAACATTTCCATATAAGGTAACACCAAACCCACATCTGCGCATCTTCCACCAAACCTGGTACTTTTCCACAAGCAGAGGTAACAGAAAGTAGGTCATAAAAAAAACTGCACAGCAACAAACCCTTTGAACTTTTGAACTCTTGAACTTTTGAACTCCCTGGGTACATGACTGCTTGACTTTAGGGTGATGGCTTCCTTGCCCATCAGAAGGCCAACCACCATAGTTGGTGTCAGGAGGGATTTTACCCCAAGGTAATATTGGTATGGACTGTGGGTTTTTTTGCCTTCTTTTTAGTAGTGGGTGGGGAGAGGGCATGGCCCTCTTCCTTGGATCTCTTGCAAGTATTTTAACAAGCTTTGCAGCAGCAGGATGTTGGTCCCCATGGCAACTCTGCTTTACCTGTGTCAGATTAGGGTGTGATGTCTTGCGGTTGTGTCAGGCTTGATTGTATAGTTTTACTAATAGTTTGGTGTGGGATGATTTGGATGGGGATGATACTATCTCAGGAAGGGGGTTGGAGTAGTTAACCTCTGGAGGTCCTTTCCAGCCCTAATTCTTTATGATCGATTCCATGAATCCATGGTGTGAAGTCACACCAGTAATTCCTTTCAGCCTCAAATCCCAGAGAAGGGAGAGGCCTGAGGATGGGGCATAGATGGAACATGCCAATAATGCTGGAATGGTCACTCAACAGCAGGAGAAAGCAGGACAGCTCTGAGGCCAAAAGGATCAACCTAAGAATCCAGCATAAGGCTGTGGAGGTGGGAAATATGGCTTGCTTACCTATTCAGCTCCTTACTGACCTATGATGATGCTGAGGCAGATCTGAATTTAAATGCCTACAACAAAACCATAAAGACATTTACAATACCTACAGCAGGTCACTAGCATCAATTTACACTTATTTATTACTTCCAGACATCAGTCTTCGATTAAAATAGGGCTGTCCAACTGATGGCTCTGAAAGGGTTAGGATGCAGCTCACAGATTCCTGCTTGGCCTAGATCCCCGCCAGGACGACACAGATCTGTTCATGAGAACTCTCTGGGTCCTACCATGCAGCCAGTTTTCCATTCACTGAACTGTTGAGCAGCAAAGCCCACAATCTTCCAATTTTTCCACAAGGATAGACATTAGACATTTAGACATTAGACATTAGGGCTGGAAGGGACCTCGGAAGATCATCGAGTCCAGCCCCCTGCCCAAAGGGCAGGAAGTCAGCTTGGTTCATAGGATCCCAGCAAGATGAGCATCCAATTTGCTCTTGAAGGTGTTCAATGTAGGCGCTTGAACCGCCTCCGGCGGCAGGCTGTTCCAGACCTTGGGGGCTCGGACAGTAAAGAAATTCTTCCTTATGTCCAGCCTGAAACGGTCTTGTAGTAGTTTATGACCATTCGACCTAGTCGTCATCCCTTGGGACGCTCTGGTGAACAAATGTTCCCCCAGATACTGGTGGTCACCCCTGATAAACTTATAGGTGGCCATCAGATCACCCCTGAGCCTGCGCTTTTCCAGGCTAAAGAGCCCCAGGGCTCTCAGCCTGTCATCGTAGGGTCTGCTTCCCTGACCTCTGATCATGCGCGTGGCTCTTCTCTGGACTCTCAAGCTTCTCCACATCCTTTTTGAATTGTGGAGCCCAAAACTGGACGCAGTACTCCAGCTGCAGCCTCACTAAGGCCGAGTATAAGGGGAGAATGACGTCCCTGATATCGTTGGATACTAGAATGATATCGTGGGATACTAGATCAAAAGCCTTTTGAAGTCTAAGTATATAATGTCGACCTTCTCTCCCATGTCCAGGTGGCAAGAGAACTGTTCATAGAAGGAGATGAGATTGGTAAGACAAGACCTACCTGTTACGAAGCCATGCTGGCTACCTTTCAGAATCTTACCCTCAACGAGTGCATCACACATAGATTCTTTTAATGAGTTTTTCCAGGATTTTCCCTGGGAGGGGGTAGGCAGATTGCCCTATAGTTGCCCAGGTCCTCCCTCTTCCCCTTCTTGAAGATGGGCACAATGGTGGCCCTCTTCCAATCTTCAGGGATTGCCCCTGTGTGCCACAATTTCTGAAAGAGTTTTGCCAGGGGTTCCGCAATGACCTTAGCCAGCTCCATCAGCACTCTTGGGTGAAGTCTATCTTGTCCTGCTGACATATAAATGTCTAGCTTTTCTAGTTGGTTTTGCACAAGCTCAGCATCCACAGTGGGAAGGCTATCATCCCCACCATGCCCCCTGTGATCCTTATCTCGCTTGTCTTTCCCCTTGGTCCGGTGAAATACTGAAGCAAAGTGGGCATTCAGGAGTTCAGTCTTTTCCTGAGTGTCAGTTACCAGCTGTCCCGAGGTGTTAAGCAGGGGCTCCATGCTTCCATTTGTTTTCCTTCTGCTCCCTGCATACCTAAAGAAGGACTTCTTATTGTCTGTGACTCCCTTGGCTAACTTAAACTCTGTCGCTGCCTTAGCTTTCCTAATCATTCCTAATCACTTCCCTACAAGTGAGGACCACTGTTGCATAGTTCTCCTTGAGGGCTGTCCCTAACTTCTACTGTGTGTATGCCTCTTTTTTCTTTTTACAGAGGACCACAATGTCCCTATTGAGCCAGGAGGGCTTGCCAGCCCTTCTGCTACCTTTCCTGCTCATGGGAACATTTTTCTGATGTGCTTCAAGGATCGTGTCCTTGAGGAACAACCACTATTTGTTCACCCCATTCGCCTTCTGTGCCTGGTCCTGCATTACCTCCTCTACTAATGCCCTGAGCCTGTTGAAGTCAGCATTTTTGAAGTCCAGGACTTCAATCCTGCTAGTTGATTTGTCAGCCATGGTCACTGTTACCCAGGCTACCCTCAATGTTCAAGCCACACACCAGATCATCTCCTTTGGCCAAGACCAAGTCTAGGAGAGTGGTACCTCTGGTTGGCCCTTGCACTTCCTTGGTCAGAAAGAGCTCTGTGATTACAGTTAAGAAGCTACATGACCAATCAACCTAGCTGAGTGTTCCTTACAATCTATGTCCAGGTAACTGAAGTCGCCCATGACAACCAAGTCCCTTGCACGTGTGGCTTCTATCAGTTCTTGAGAAAACTCCAGATCAACTCCCCATGGTTTGTTGGCCTGTAGTAAATATCCACAGTTAGGTCTCTCTCACCTCGCCCCCATGTTGCTCCTGTTCTTGTGGCTGGGAGGAGACTGGAGTGCAGGGTGCATTTGTGGCAAAGATGGGAGCCATAGCATGGAAGAACAGGGCTGTCTGTGCTGGGGTGGGGGTTGCCTGTGTGGTGTGCATGGTTTGGTGGGGGGGCGGGGAGCTGCACATGAAGTGTGGAGGAGCTGCATTGACTATGCTGCAGGAGAGGGGTGGAGGGGAAGAGGTGTCCATGTGGCCAGGAAAGGTGGCAATCTGGTCTGCCCACACTGTGCATGCAGTGGCGGGGGTGGAGGGGGAGGGGTGCTGGGCAGCCAGTGCAGTCATGGGGTGCCAAGGAGGGTGCTTGTGTGGCATTCAGTCCCTGGATTTGCAGACCCTGCAGCATGTGGACCCCAGGTCTGTTGTCTGTGGCCCTCTTGACTTGTGGCCTGGTTGTCCAGAAGTTGGACAGTCCTGTATTAAAGCACAAATTCTTACTGTCAGAACAGAGAACATGAGTTGTCCAATACTCAGAGTTCAGAGTTCATATCTGATGTAGTCAGCCAATTTTAATGCAGTTAAAACCACCACAACAGAGACAAACTTCCCTTTGGACCTAGGGGATGTCATTTTAAAAAAGTTTCAGAATTCTTTTCTCATCATGAGGGCTGTGGCTTCACTCACTCCACAGCCAGTAGGAAGCAGCTGGAGCAACTTATGGGAGGGGGAAAGTCTTGAAAAAAAAACCTGTTTAAAGCGAATTGGGGGGAGGGGGAGAAGAGTGTGGGGAGGAGAAGTAAAGAGAAAGGAGTGAAAAAAGAGAACAATTATAAAAAAAAAAATAAAGGACCAAAATCTTGCCTGTGTTTCACTGATTTGGGATTGGGGGAGAGGGTTGGATTAGCACTCACGCCACAGCAGAGCTGAGACCCAGCAGGCTGGCTGCATGCAGGCCACACCCAGGCAGAACTGAGACCCAATGAGCTTGCTGCATGTGACACTGAGGTAGAGCTGAAATTCATCAGGATTGCTTGCCTGCATGCTACACTGGGGCAGAGCTGAGACCTAGCAGGCTCACTGCATGCATGCCACACCAGGGCAGAGCTAAGACCCAGCTGAGACTGGTTTCCACTCTCTGCCTCATTCCCTTCATAGAGGCAGGTAGTAGGATTGCTGTTGTTGTTTGCATGGGGGTGCTAGAGCAAGCAGCAGCCTGGTGAGCTGTACCTGGATGCTCAGAGTGGTCAGAGTGTGCTGGGGTTGCACCCCCAGTGGGTGGGAGGGGGTGTTGGTTTGGTGCTACCACCACCACCCTGGGCAGTAGAGTTCAAGAGGGTTGCAAGTTTGCCAATGGAGCAAAGGAGTGGGAAGGACTGGGAATGGTACATCCTGTCATGCTGGAGGAATGAAAAGAGAGTGTTTTATCTCCCTGGAGCAGGCTAACAGCACCCTGGAGAGATCTGGGTGAAACAGATTATAGATAACCCTCAGCTGGAGTGGCATAACCTCAAAACATTCAGAGGATACTTAGCACAGCGTAACACCTTTCAGTAGGTGAATGCTCATATTTTATGTGCCCTCATGAATGTTTAAAGGTAAACTGTAACACCAGCCTTTGGAAAAGGGATGGAATTGTTTCCAAGATGTCAAACATGATTTCACCGTACTGGACAGTTGTTTCTCAGACAGAATTATACAGATAATTATGTGGATTACCATAAATGACATCTATAAACAATTACTAACCACTATAAACTCATTGCTGCTTGGTTTGCCAAGGTTTTGTATTGCACAAGGAAAAGAGTGAGTGTCAGGCAGAGCTTCCTCATCTAGATGGTACAGAAAGATCATTGAAAGCTGTCTCATTATATAATGTCACTCTGACACTTTAAGACATTTACTTCATGCTCCATGATGCTGCTCTCCTTGTCGTTTAGGTGGCATCACTTCCAGCTGTCACAACCCAAAGTTGTGGATTTTTTGATTGTGTGTGCTTCGGCACCACTAAATTATGTTCCCGCCGAATTGCAGCTCTTTTGCACGACGGAGTGTTCTGTTGTTATGGAGAACCCACGTGCAGAAAAGTGTTTCCTGCCGTTCTGTAGTCTTCTTTGCATTGTGCATTACTCTTGCATTACAGTGATGCACGCTGCAAAGGAGTTCCCGCCAGTTGTATTAAGATTTGAGCCACATTTTTGGCCGGTCTTAATTTAGACACATGTGGCGGCTAGCTATTGGCTTGCTAGCCATACAAAAGGCTTGGGTGGTTTCTGCCCAAGTTGGAGAGAAAGACGGAAAGAGAGATGGAGAGAGAGATGGAGAGATGGATCTCTAAGTGCTGTGGGTCCTTTCAAACCCAGCGCGTCTTTCTTAAGAAGGCGATAGAGGCTCCAATTGCCGAACCCCCGGAGCCTAGCAAACTCCGGGGCA